>NW_023237362.1:0-14754 GCF_002007445.2 Ailuropoda melanoleuca | reverse complement strand
GTGTCCTTTGCCCTCTACTTCTCCCAAGAGCAGGGGCCAAGAAAAATGGGGTAGGGCAAAAGGAAGGGGTACTGCCTGCAGGGTGTCTAGCCTCCTGCTTCATGGTCCTTTGGCCCCGCCTATTTATTTGGTGGTCAGCTTGGGTCCCCATTGGGGGGTTTCTTTCTCTTTCTCTTGTTCTGCATTCCCTGTTATGGTGTATGTGTGGTGGTGGTGGTGGTGGTGGTGTTTCCTGACCCCTCTTTGAGGGTATTGTGATTGTCCGTTGGTGTATTTTGTGTTTCGGTGGTGTGGATGATGGTATTAGGGGTGGGCAGTTGGGTGGTGGTGGAGGTGTTTTTGGTTTTAATTTGGACTTGTGCATGTGTTGTGTGTTTTCTGCGTTTGGTGGATTCTCTTTGTTTGTTTTTATGTTAGAAGTGGCTGAGTCCTAAGAACTGAGGTGGTGGGTGTCTAGGGGGAGGGCGCTTGGTACCTATTTGGCTGAGATTTTTGTAGCCATAGTTCCATCATTGGATATTGTTTCTGTCTTGCTTGGTGTGTAGTTAGTAATTTGGACTCTGTTCATTCCCTAAAGAACCCCCCAACTAATGACTAGGGGAGGAACCACCAACAAGGATAAGGAGCAGAAACTGATGTCTTCCAGAGACCTAATGGATATGGATATAAGCAAGATGTCAGAAATAGGCTTCAAAGTTACAATTATGTAGTCAATATCTAGGCTTGAGAACAACATTAGGGATATTATAGAATCTCTCCGGCAGAAATGAGATCTAATCAGGAGGAATTTGTAAATCCTATGATTGTAGTGCAGTCTAAATTGCATATTGTGACTGCCAGGGTAAATGATGCAGAAGTACGAATTAGTGAGATAAATGATAAGATGATATAAAAGAAGGAAATGGAGAAGGCCTGGTAAAACAGCTTAGAGCCCAGGAGTTCAGACTGAAATAAATTAATGATACCATGAAACTTTCCAGTGTCAGAATTATTGGGATCCCTGAGGGGGTGGAGCGAAAGAGAGGTCTAGAAGATATATTTGAGCAACTTGTAGCTGAGAATGTCCCTAATCTGGGGAAGGAAACAAGCATTCTTGTCAAAGAGCAGAGAGGACCCCTCCCAAGATCAATGAGAAGAGACCAATGCCATGACATATATTAGTATAATTCACAAATCTTAGATCAAGGAATCAATCCTGAAAGGAGATGGGGAATGAGATTGGTTATGTACAGAAGGAGTAACCAGAATAATGTCAGACCTGTCCACAGAGACCTGGAAAGCCATAAAGGTCTGGCCAGACATATTCAGGGTACTAAAGGAGAAAAACATGCATCCAACGATAACTTATTCAGCAAGGCTGTCATTCAGAACTGATGGAGACACAAGGCGTTTCCAAGACCAGCAGAAACTAAAAACATATGTTACCACCAAGACAGCCACACAAGAGACATTAGGGATGTTTCTATAAAAGAAGAAAGACCCCAAGGGAAATACAATCCAGAGATTTATAGAGACAATCTATAGAAACAGACACTTTACAGACAACACATTGGCAATAAAATCATGTCTTTTAAGAATCACTCTCAACTTGAATGGCCTAAATGCTCCCATGAAATGGTGTGGGGTTGCAGATTGGATAAAAAGACATGACCCATCTTCTTGTCTACAAGAGATTCATTTTGAACCTAAAGATACATCTAGACTGAAAGTGAGGGGATGGAGAACAAATTTTCATGTGAGTGGCCCTCAAGAGAAAGCTGAGGTAGCAATTCTCATATCAGACAAATTAGGGTTTAAGCCAAAGACTGTAGTAAGAAATACAGAAGGGCGCTATATCATTCTTAAAGGGGCTATCTAAAAAGAAGATCTAACAATTGTAAATATCTATGCCCCCAACATGGGAGAAGTGAACTACATAAATGAATTGTTAATGAAAATATAAAAACATATCGATAATAATACTTTAATAGTAGGAGACCTCAACAGTCTACTCCCAGCAATAGACAGATCATGTAAACAGAAGATCAACAAAGAAACAAGAGCTTTGTATATCACACTGGACCACATGGACTTCATAGATATATACAGAACATTCCACTCTAAAAGAACTGAATACTAATTCTTCCTGAAGGCACATGGATCTTTCTCCAGAATAGACTGCATATTGGGTCACAAATCAGTTCTCAACTGATACCAATAGATTGAGATTGTTCCCTGTATATTCACAGACCACAATTCGTGGAAACTGGAACTCAATCACAAGAAAACTTTTGAAGAAATTAAAACACTTGGAAGGTAAAAACCATCCTACTAAAGAATGTTTGGATCAACCAGGAAATTAAAGAAGAAATTAAACAATTCATGGTAACCAACGAGAATGAAAACACATCAGTCCAAACCTATGGGGTACTGCAAAGGCTGTCCTGAAGGGGAAATACATAGCAACTCACTCAAAAAAAGGGGGGAGGAGTTAAGATGGCGGAGGTGTAGGGGTCGCCTTTTTCAGCTGGTCCCCTGAGTAGAGCTGGATAGGTACCAGACCATCCTGAACACCCAAGGAATCAGCCTGAGACACAGGAAGATACATGTGTATCTCTACAAATGAACATCTCCAGCACTTAGTATTGAGGTACGAAGTGGGGAACGGTGAATCCGCGCACAGATATCAGAAGATAAACGGAAGGGGAAGGGAGCTGCCGCATTTGGGCGCCAGGAAGCGGTAGCAACCGGTGCTGGGGAGCGGGCTGACTCGTGGACCGGCACCTGAGAGAGAGAAGACTGAGACCGTGAGCCAGGGAAGTCGCGTGACCAGTCTGAAAACCAGAGCTGAGTCCGTGCGAACCACACTGAAACAGAGCTCCAGAGGGCGTGGGGGCGGCAGGCAGCTGGCCATGTTAGAAACGCAAAGGACAGAGACGTGTCAGCCCTGGAAGTGAGGGCTGGGATGCCGGGTGTGTGTCGCACATCCCGGGACACTGTAGGGTTTAGCAGCACCAACAGAAACAGTGTTAAAGTGGCCAGAAGAGCTCAGGGGAGAGCGGGCTGCGATCTCTCTGTTCTCAGACAGGTAGGGATTCGGCCACTGCTGCTCTGACTCTCAGAAGAAGCACAGCAAACCGCCAGGGAAAGCTACCAGAGAACAAAGCCTGGAAATACCAGCTCACAGTGTGCCCATCCCCATCACCCCTCGCAGGGAACAGGGAGACTCTACCCAAAAAGTGTTGCCTGAGTATCGGTGCGGCAGAACCCTCCCCCAGAAGGCAGGCTGAAAAATCAAGAAGTCCACATCCCTAAGGTCCCAATAAAACAAGTGCAAACTACCTGGGTCTTGGTCAATAATTTCGGCTCTGGACAACCCTGCAACCTCTCCTCATCAGAATGACGAGAAGGAGAAATCCCCCCCAGCAAAGAAAAGACAATGAGTCTGTGGCCACTGCCACAGAACTAATGGATATGGATATAACCAAATTATCAGAAATGGAGTTCAGAGTAAGCATGGTCAAGATGATGTGCAGACTTGAAAAAAATATTAACAAAAATAATAAGGAGAAAATAGAATCTTTATGGGCAGAAATGAGAGCAAATCTGGCAGAAATGAAAAATTCTATGAATCAAATGCAGTCAAAACTAGATGCTCTGACAGCCAGGGTGAATGAGGCAGAAGAACTTATCAGTGAGTTGGAGGATGGGTAAGTAGAAGAGAAAGCTAAGACAGAAACTTGGATCAAAAAAATCCAATCTCAAGAATGTAGGTTATGGGAGATTACTGACTCAATGAAACGTTGCAATGTCAGAATCATTAGCATCCCTGAGGGGGTGGAGAAAAACAGAGGTCTAGAAGAGATATTTGAGCAAATTGTAGCTGAAAACTTCCCTAATCTAGCAAAGGAAACAAGCATTCATGACCAAGAGGCACAGAGGACCGCTCCCAAGCTCAACCACGAGAAACCTATGCCATGTCAAGTCATAGTGCAATTCGCAAATATTAGATCCAAAGATAGAGTATTGAAAGCAGCCAGGGCAAGAAATTTCTCACGTACTGAGGCAAATGTATCAGAATTACATCAGACCTGTCTACACAGACCTGGAATGAGAGAAAGCGTTGGGGGGGGGGCATTTTTAAATCTCTTCCAGAGAAAAACATGCAGCCAAGGATCCTTTATCCAGCAAGGCTGTCATTCAGAATTCATGGAGAGTTAAAGACCTTCCAGAATCGCCAGTTATTAACCAATTTCGTAAGCACGAATCCAGCCCTACAGGAGATATTAAGGGGGGTTCTATAAAGGTAAAAAGGCCCCAAGAGTGATACAGAGCAGAAAGTCACAACCGAAACAAACAAAGACTTTACAGACAACGTGGCATCATTTAAATAATATCTCTCAATAATCAGTCTAAATGTAAATGGCTTAAATGCTCCCATAAAAAGCCACAGGGGTGCAGATTGGATAAAAAGACATGACCCCTCCATTGCTGTCTACAGGACACTCATTTTGAACCTAAAGATACATTGAGAATGAAAGTAAAGGGATGGAATACCATCGTTCACACCAATGGACCTCAAAAGAAAGCTGGGGTAGCAATTCTCATATCAGACAGATTGGATTTTAAACTAAAGACTATAGTTAGAGACATAGAAGGGCACTATATTATTCTTGAAGGATGTATCCAGCAGGTGGTGATGACAATTATAATATATATGCCCCCAACAGGGGAGCAACAAGATACCCAAGCCAACTCTTAACCAGAATAAAGAGACATATAGATAAAAATACGTTAATAGTAGGGGACTTCAACACTCCACTATCAGCAATAGACAGATCACCTAAGCAGATAATCAACAAAGATACAAGATCTTTGAATGCCATAAAAGACCAGATGGACTTCATAAATATTTATAGAACACTGCACCCCAGAAAACAGAATACTCATTCTATTCTAATGCCCATGGAACATTCTCAAGAAAAGACTATGTTCTGGGTCACAAAACAGGTTTCAACCAATACCAAAAGACTGAAATTATTCCCTGCATATTCTAAGATGACAACACTTTGAAATTGGAACTCAACCACAAGGATCAATTTGGAAGAAACTCAAACACTTGGAGACTAAGAGCCATCTTGCTCAAGAATGATTTGGTAAACTAGGAAATCAGAAATCAATTTAAACAATTTATGGAGACAAACAAGAATGAAAACACAACGGTCCAAAACCTATGGCACACTGCAAAGGCAGTCCTAAGGGGGAAATACATAGCCATCCAAGCCTCACTCAAAAGAATAGAAAAATCTAAAATGTAATTTTTATATTATCATCCCTAAGACGCTGCAACAGCAACAGAGGGACAGGCCTAATTGACACACGAGAAAGCAGTTGATCAAGATTAGAGCAGAGATCAATGAATTAGAAACCAGGAGTGCAGTTGAGCAGATCAGAAGAACTGGTAGGTGGTTCTTTGAAAGAGTAAATAAAATTGGCAAACCACTGGCAAAACTTATCCAAAAGAATAGAGAAAGGACCCAAATTAATAAAATTATGAATGAAAAGGGAGAGGTCACAACCAACACCAATGAAATTGGAAGTATTTTTAGAAACTTTCATCAACAGCTTTATGCCAATAAATTAAGCAGTCTGGAAGAGATGGAGGCCTTCCTGGAAACCTACAAACTAACAAGACTGAACCAGGAAAATACTGATTTTTTTAAACAGGCCAATTAATTATGAAGCTATTGAAACAGTGATAAAAAACTTCCAAAATACAAAACACCAGGACCGGATGGTTTTTCAGGGAATTCTACCAATGATTCAAAGAAGAAATAATACCAATTCTCCTCAAGCTATTTCAAAAAATAGAAACAGAAGGAAAGCTACCAAACTCATTCTATGAGGCCAATATTACCTTGATCCCCAAACGAGGCAAAGACCCCATCAAAAAGGAGAATTACAGACTGATTTCCCTAATGAATATGGATGCTAAGATCCTCAACAAGATCCTGGTTAAGAGAATCCAAGAGTACATTAAATGGATTATCAATCATGACCAAGTGCGATTCATCCCTGGGATGCAGGGGTGGTTCAACATTCTCAAATCTATCAGTGTCATTGATTTAATCCAGAATGAAAAACCAAAAATCATGATTCTCTCAATAGATGCAGAAAAATCATTTGACAAAATACAGCATCCTTTCCTGATTAACACCCTTCAGAGGGGTTCAGCTAGGAGCTAAGATGGCCGAGGAGTAGGGGACCCCTTTTTCAGCAGGTCCCTTGAGTCGAGCTGGATAGGTACCAGACCAGCCTGAACATCCACGGAATCAGCCCGAGATGCAGGAAGATACATCTGGATCTCTACAAATGAACATCTCCAGCACTGAGTATTGAGGTACGAAGCGGGGATCCATGAAACCACGCACAGATATCAGAAGATAAATGGAAGGGGGAGGGAGCCGCTGCATTCAGGCGCAGGGAAGTGGTAGCCACCTGCAAGGGGGAGTGGGCGGAATCGTGGACCGAGAGCAGACTGAGACTGTGAGCTGGGGAGCGCACCGGGGGCGGCTGGTGGCTGGCGGTATTAGAAGCACAAAGGACAGAGACGTGCTGGCCCTGAAAGTGAGGGCTGGGATGCCAGGTGTGGGGCGCACATTCCGAGACGCTGCAAGGGTGAGCAGCACCAACAGAAACAGAGTTAATGTGGCCAGAACATCACTGGAGAACAGTCTGCGATCCCTCTGTTCTGAGACAGAGGCTGAGATTCAGCCACTGCTGCTCTGACTCTCAGAAGAGGCACAGCAAACTGCCAGGGAAAGCGGCCAGAGAACAAAAGCCTGGAAATACCGGCTCACAGTGTGCCTATCCCCATCCCCCCTCGCAGGGGACATGGAGACTCTGCTGAAACAGGGTTGCTGAGTATCAGTGCGGCAGGCCCCTCCCCCAGAAGCCAGGCTGAAAAATCAAGAAGTCCACATCCCTAAGATCCCAATAAAACAAGGGCACACGGCCTGGGTCCCAGTCAATAATTTGGGCTCTGGACAACATTTCAACCTCTCTTCATCAGAATGAGGAGAAGGAGAAGTACCCCCCAGCAAAGAAAAGACAATGAGTCTGTGGCCTCTGCCACAGAACTAATGGATATGAATATAACCAAAATATCAGACATGGAATTCAGAGTAACAGTGGTCAAGATGATGTGCAGAACTGAAAAAAGTATTGATGAAAATGTTAATGAGAATATAGAATCTCTAAGGGCAGAAATGAGAGTGAATCTGGCAGAAATTAAAAATTCTATGGATCAAATGCAGTCATAACTAGCGGCACTGACGGCCATGGTGAATGGGGTAGAATAACGTATCAGTGAATTGGAGGATGGGTTAGTAGAAGAAAAAGCTAAAATAGAATCTGGACTCAAAAAAATCCACACTCAGGAATGTAGGTTACGGGAGATTACTGACTCAATGGAACGTTGCAATGTCAGAATCATCAGCATCCCCGAGGGGGTGGAAACAAACAGAGGTCTAGAAGAGATATTTGAACAAATTGTAGCTGAAAACTTCCCTAATCTAGCAAAGGAAACAAGCATTCCTGTCCAAGAAGCAGAGACGAGCCCTCCCAAGCTCAACCACAACAAACCGACACCACGTCACGTCATAGTGCAATTCACAAATATTAAATCCAAGGATACAGTATTGAAAGTGGCCAGGGCAAAGAAATTTCTCATGTACCAAGGCAAAGGTATCACAATTACGTCAGACCTGTCTACACAGACCTGGAATTAGAGAAAGGATTGGGGTGGCATTTTTAAAACTCTTTCAGAGAAAAACATGCAGCCAAGGATCCTTTATCCAGCAAGGCTGTCATTCAGAATTGATGTAGAAATGAAGACCTTCCAGAATCGCCAGTCACTGACCAATTTTGTAACCACGAAACCAGCCCTACAGGGGACATTAAGGGGGGTTCTATAAAAGTAAAAACGGCCCAAGAGTGATACAAAACAGAAAGTCACAATCTATAGAAACAAAGACTTTACTGGCAACTTGGCATCATTAAAATCATATCTCTCAATAATCAGTCTCAATGTAAATGGCCTAAATGCTCCATAAAATGCCACTGGGTTGCAGATTGGATAAAAGGACATGACCCATCCATTTGCTGTCTACAAGAGACTCATTTTGAACCTAAAGATACATTCACACTGAAAGTAAAGGGATGCAATACCATCTTTCATGCCAATGGACCTCAAAAAAAAGCTGGGTTAACAATTCTCATATCAAACAGTTTGGATTTTAAACTAAAGATTATAGTTAGAGACACAGAAGGGCACTATATTATTCTTAAAGGATGTATCCAGCAGGTGGTGATGACAATTATAAATATATATGCCCCCAACAGGGGAGCAGCAAGATACACAAGCCAACTCTTAACCAAAATAAACAGACATATAGATAAAAATACACTAAATGTTGGAGACCTCAATACTCCACTATCAACAATAGACAGACATTGAGGAAGACACTTAAGATGGAAAAATATTCCATGCTCATGGATCAGAAGAATTAACATAGTTAATATATCCATGCTACCCAGAGCAATCTACACTTACAATGCTGTCCCGATCAAAATACTGATGACATTTCTCAAGGAACTGGAACAAATAGTCCTTAAATTTGTATGGAACCAAAAAAGGTCCCGAATTGCCAAGGAACTGTTGAAAAGGAACAACAAAGCTGGGGGCATCACAATGCCAGATTTCGAGCTGTACTACAAAGCTGTGATCACAAAGACAGCATGGTACTGGTGCAAAAACGGACACATAGACAAATGGAATGGAATAGAGAACCCAGAAATGGACCCTCGGCTCTTTGGGCAACTAATCTTTGATAAAGCAGGAAAAAATATCTGGTGGAAAAAAGACAGTCTCTTCAATAAATGGTGCTGAGTAAATTGGACAGCTACATGCAAAAGAATGAAACTGGACCACTCTCTCACACCATACACAAATATAAACTCCAAATGGATGAAAACCTTGATGTGAGTCAGGAATCCATCAAAATCCTAAAGGAGAACATAGGCAGCAACCTCTACGAGATCAGCCACAGCAACCTTTTTCATGACACATCTCCAAAGGCAAGAGAAACAAAAGATGGAATGAACATGTGGGACTTCATCAAGATGAAATCTTCTGCACAGCCAAGGAAACAGTCAAAAAAAAATAAGAGGCAGCCTACCGAATGGGAGAATATATTTGCAAATGATGCTACAGATAAAGGACTGGTATCCAAGATCTACAGAGAACTTCTCAAAGTCAATACACGAGAAACAAAAAAAGAAATCATAAAAGGGGCAGAAGATATGAACAGAGAGTTTTCCAATGAGAACATACCAATGGCTAACAGACATACGAAAAAAATGTTCAAAATCATTAGCCATCAGGGAAATTCAAATCAAAACCACACCTTAGGCCAGTTAGAATGGCAAAAATTAACAAGATAGGAAACAGCAATTGTTGGAGAGGATGTGGAGAAAGGGGATCCTTCCTACATTGTTGGTGGGAATGGAGGTTTGGTGCAACCACTCTGGAAAACAGTGTGGGGGTCTCTTAAAAAGTTCAAAATTGAGCTCCCCTATGACCCAGCCATTGCCATATTGGGTATCTATCCCAAAGATACAGATGTAGTGAAGAGAAGGGCCATATGCACCCCAATGTTCATATCAGCATTGTCCACAATAGCTAAATCGTGGAAGGAAATGAGATGCCCTTGAACAGGTGACTGGGTTAGGAAGATGTCATCCATATATACAATGGAATATTACTCAGCTATCAGAAAGAACAAATTCTCAACATTTGCTGCAACATGGACGGCACTGGAGGAGATAATGCTAAGTGAAATAAATCAAGCAGAGAAAGACAATTATATGATTTCTCTCATCTATGGAACGTGAGAACTAGGAAGATCAGTAGGGGAAGAAAGGGATAAAGAAGGGGGTAATCAGAAGGGGGAATGAAGCATGAGAGACTATGGACCTTGAGAAACAAACTGCAAGCTTCAGAGGGGAGCGGGGTGGGGGAGTGGGTTAGACTGGTGATGCATAGTAAGGAGGGCACGTATTGCATGGTGTATTGGGTGTTATACGCAACTAATGAATCATCGAACTTTACATCAGAAACCAGGGATGTACTGTATGGCGACTAACATAATATAATAAAAAAACTTTAAAAGAAAAAAATAAATAAAGTGAGGTAGAAGTCTACACAAATATTGAAAAAAATGAGAAGTCAAATAAGTCAAGCAGAGAAAGACAATTTTCATATATGGTTTCTGTCGTCTATGGAACATAAGAACTGGGAAGATTGGTAGGAGAAGAAAGGGATAAAGAAAGGGGGGTAATCAGAAGGAGGAATGAATCATGAGAGACTATGGACTCTGAGAAACAAACTGAGGGCTTCAGAGGGGAGGGGGTTGGGGGAATGGGATAGGTTGGTGATGGGTGGTCTGGAGGGCACGTATTGCATGGTGTACTGGGTGCTATACACAACTTTACATCGAAAACCAGGGATGTACTGTATGGTGACTAACATAATATAATAAAAATATAAAAAACAAAGAAAATTTAAGAAAAGGAAGAATACGGACAGCATAAAAAAAAGCAGAGAAATGAATTAATGACATAGGAGACAACATAATGGAAAACGATGATGCTGAATAAAGGAGAGGAAGAAGAATGGAAAGGAGAATAGACTTAGGAAACTCAGTGACTGCATCAAACTTAATAATATTCACATTGTAGGAATCCCAGAACAAGGAGAGAGAGAATAATGGGCAGAAAATTTTTTTGAAGAAGTAGTTGTTGAAAACCCTAATCTGGAAAAGGAAACAGACATCCAGATCCAGCAGGCACAGAGAACTACCATCAAAATCAACAAAAGCAAGTCAACACCAAGACACCTAGTAATTAAATTGACAAAATATAGTGATGCGGAAAAAAGTCCTGAAAGCAGCAGGCAAAAAGAAGTCCTTAACATGCAAGAGAAGACCCCTAATGTAGCTACCGATCTCTGAACAGAATCGTAGCAGGCAAGAATGGAGTGGCATGATATATTCAAAGTGTTGAATGGGAAAAATCTGCATCTGAGAATATTCTATCCAGCAAGGCTATCATTCAGAATAGAAAGAAATATAAAGAGTTTACCAGACAAACAAAAACTAAAGGACCATTAAATCAGCCCTACAGGAAAATATTACAGGGGACTCCTTGCATGGGAAGGAAAGACCAAAACTGGCACAGACAAAAATGGAACAGAGAAAAATCTCCAGAAATTACTAAATAAGTAACAAAATGGCACCAAATACACATCTATCAATAATTACTGTGAATATAAATGTACCAAATGCTGGAATAAAAAAAAGTGTTAGACTGTATTAAAAAAAATAAGTCCCATTTACATGCTCCCTAGAAGAGGCTCCTTTTATTTTTTTTAATTTTTTTTATTATATTGTTAGTCACCATACAGTACATCCCTGGTTTCTGATGTAAAGTTCGATGATTCATTAGTAGTGTATAACAACCAGTGCACCATGCAATATGTGCCCTCCCTACCACCCATCGCCAGCTTATCCCATTCCCCCACCCCCTCTCTGAAGCCCTCAGTTTGTTTTTCAGAGTCCATAGTCTCTCATGCTTCATTCCCCTTTCTGATTACCTCTCTTTCTTTATCCCTTTCTTCTCCTACCGATCTTCCTAGTTCTTATGTTCCATAGATGAGAGAAAGCATATGATAATTGAAGGGACTCATTTTAGACCTAAAGACACCTGCAGATTGAAAATGAAGAGATGGAAGGGGATCTATCATGTAATGGGATATGAAAAGAAAGCCAGAGTAGCCATACATGTATCAGGCTTTAAAACAAAGACTGTAACAAGAGAAAAGGAAGGGCATTATATAATCTTAAAAGGGACATCCAACAGGAAAATCTAACAGTTGTGAATATTCATGCACCCAACATGAGAGTAACCAAATATATAAAATAATTAATAACAAACATATAGGAAGTAATAATAATACAATAATAGTAGGGGTTTTTAACACCCCACTGACATCAATGGGTAGATCATCTAAGCAGAAAATCAACAAGGGAACTGGCTTTGAATGACACACTGGATCAGATGAGCTTAACAGATATATTCAGAACATTCTACCCTAGAACAACATAATACATATTCTTTTCAAGTGCTTATACAGCATTATCCAGAATAGTTCACATATTAGTTCACAAATCACGCCTCAACCAATACAAAAAATGGGAATCGTACCATGCAACTTTATTGAGCACTGTGAAACAGAAGTCAACCACAAGAAAAAAATGTGGAAAGACCACAGATAGACGGAGGTTAAACAACATGGTACTAAACAATAAATAGGTAAGCAAGGAAATTAAAGAAATTTAAATGGGGTGCCTGGGTGGCTCAGTGTTAAGCGTCTGCCTTCTGCTCAGGGCGTGATCCCAGCGTTCTGGGATCGAGCCCCACATCAGGCTGCTCTGATGGGAGCCTGTTTCTTCCTGTCCCAGTCCCCCTGCTTGCGTTCCCTCTCTAGCTCCCTGTCTCTCTCTCTCTGTCAAATAAATAAATAAAATCTTAAAAAAAATAAAAAATACAAAGAAAAATGAAAATGAAAACAATGATTCAAATCATTTGGGATGCAGCAAAAGTGGTCATAAGAGGGAAGTATATATAATAATATGGACTTACCTTAAGAAGCAAGAAAAACTTCAAATAAACAACTTAATCTTATACCTAAAGGAGCTAAAAAAACAACAGCAAACAAAGCTTAAAGCTAGCAGAAGGAAGGGAATGAAAGATTAGAGCAGAAATAGATGATATAGAAAAAAGAACACAATAGAACAGATCAATGAAAACAGACATTGCTTCTTTGAAAATACTCTAGTCAGAGTTATCAAAAAAGAAAAGAGAAAGGACCCAAATAAAATCAGAAATAGTAAAGGAGAAATAACAACCCAATGCCACTGAAATACCAATGATTATAAGAGGATATTATGAAAAAGTATATGCCAACAAATGAGTCAATGTGGAAGATGGATATAATCTTAGAAACGTATAAATTACCAAAACTGAAACAGATTGATAACCAGCAATGAAATTGAATCACTAATCAAAATCTCCCAACAAACAAAAGTCCAGGACCAGATGTCTTCACAGGTGAATTCTATCAAATATTTAAAGAAAAAAATAGAGTTAATACCTATTCTTTTGAAACTATTCCAAAAGTATACAAAGGGAAGGAAAAGCCTCAAGCTCATTCTGTGAAGCCAGCATTACCCTGATACCAAAACCAGATAAAGACTCCATTAAAAACGAGAACTACAGGCCAATATCCCTGATGAACATGGACACAGAAATTCTTTTTTTAAAATTTTTTAAATTATATTATGTTAATCACGATACAGTGCATCCCCGGATTCCGATGTAAAGTTAGATGCTTCATTAGTTGCATATAACACCCAGTGCACCATGCAATACGTGCCCTCCTTATTACCCATCACCAGTCTATCCCATTCCCCCAACCCCCTCCCCTCTGAGGTCTTCAGTTTGTTTCTCATAGTCCATAGTCTCTCCTGTTTCATTCCCCCTTCTGATTACCCCCCTTTTCTTTATCCCTTTCTTCCCCTACTGATCATCCTAGTTCTTATGTTCAATAGATGAGAGAAATCATGTGATAATTGTCTTTCACTGCTTGACTAATTTCACTTAGCATTATCTGCTCCAGTGCCGTCCATGTTGCAGCAAATGTTGAGAATTCGTTCTTTCTGATAGCTGAGTAATATTCCATTGTATATATGGACCACAGCTTCTTAATCCAGTCATCTGTTGAAGGGCATCTCGGCTCCTTCCATGATTTAGCTATTGTGGACAATGCAGCTATGAACATTGGGGTGCATATGGCCCTTCTCTTCACTACGTCTGTATCTTTGGGGTAAACACACAGTAGTGCAATGGATGGATCATAGGGTAGTTCAATTTTTAACTTTTTTTTTTTCATCCACACTGTTTTCCAGAGTGGCTGTACCAACTTGCATTCCCACCAACAATGTAGGAGGGATCCCCTTTCTCCACATCCTCTCCAACAATTGTTGTTTCTTGCCTTGTCTATCTTTGCCATTCTAACTGGCGTAAGGTGGTATCTCAGTGTGGTTTTGATTTGAATTTCCCTGATGGCTAATGATTTTGAACATTTTTTCATGTGTCTGTTAGCCATTTGTATGTCTTCATTGGAAAAGTGTCTGTTCATATCTTCTGCCCATTTTATGATTTGTTTATTTGTTTCTCGTGTATTGAGTTTGAGAAGTTCTTTGTAGATCTTGGATACCAGTCCTTTATCTGTGGTGTCCTTTGCAAATATATTCTCCCATTCCGTGGGCTGTCTCTTAGTTTTTTTGACTGTTTCCTTGGCTGTGCAGAAGCTCTTTATCCTGATAAAGTCCCATAAGTTCATTTTATCTTTTATTTCTCTTGCCTTTGGAGATGTGTCGTGAAAAAGGTTGCTCTGGCCGATGTCATAGAAGNCCCTCATTACTACCCATCACCAGTCTATCCCATTCCCCCAACCCCTCCCCTCTGAAGTCTTCAGTTTGTTTCTCATAGTCCACAGTCTCTCATGTTTCAATCCCCCTATTGATTACCCACCTTTTCTTTATCCCTTTCTTCCCCTACCGATCATCCTAGTTCTTATGTTCCATAGATGAG
>NW_023237361.1:0-1098 GCF_002007445.2 Ailuropoda melanoleuca | reverse complement strand
GCCCTGAGCCGAAGGCAGACGCTTAACCGCTGTGCCACCCAGGCGCCCCTGTTGCCTTTATTTAACATAGACTGTTGAAGGTACAGGAATCTACCAGCTACTGAAAACTGCACAAACCCCACCTCTGGTGTATCTTTATTTGTGAAAGAAATATTCTAAAAAAATGTCCCATAGAACAGGATGAAAGTCATTTTCTAAATTGAAATTATAGGTTTTATTATTGAAACTGACATTTTTCAAGATAAAAACAGAGCACATAATGATTAATGAACTCAACAGAAAGATTCCAAAATAAAGTACTACAAACTCAATTATCTTAAATAACTGTAAATATATAGTGTATGTAGCTTTACCTGAATTAAAAATTCTCAAGGCATTCACAAAGTTACTCTTCATCAAGGATAAAATTCTACATGTATGGGAATTCAGAAAAAATTTAGTTAACATAATTGAACGTAATTATTGTTAAAATATCAAAACAGAGCAGTACATTTCAGAGTATATATATGTAGTGATTTTTAAAGCTCTAGTGAGACACATTCTAAAATGTAGCTAAGCAATGTATTAATAATGTATTAGTCATACAATGTAGTTAAGATCATTATAGAAAAATAAATTATATATATGATTGATATATAAATCTACATACATAAATACATATAATTTCCTCTTATTGGATTTTAGGAAAATATGTGTCATAGTTAATTCTTTCTATATTGTATTTTATTACAAGTTAAGAACTTAATGAGCAATTATTTGGTATTAAATGTTTCAGTAGGACTTAGCCATATATGCTGTTACTTTTATATATATTATTGCATTTTTAAAAATCTGTAGTTTTCAACAAACCTCAGAAGTATTAAAATAAAGGAAATTTCTTCCCCCTTAAATCTTGGATCCTTGATCAGATTAATCTTCCTGAAATTCTTTCATCTTATTAGTGCCACATAAATAATTATTCAGTGGCTCCCATTTTCTACAGAATGAAGTTCAACTCTTTATTCTGACATTCAAAATATTCCATGCTTTGGCCTCAAACTTTATTTTCAAACCAGGCCATGCTCTTCACTGACTCAGTGTCAGTGAAGCTCATTCCAA
>NW_023237360.1:0-1098 GCF_002007445.2 Ailuropoda melanoleuca | reverse complement strand
TTAGTTCTATTAGCCTGTGGTTCCAGTTTGGAAAAGGATGTGTGATTTCTCTCAGTTTGTTTCCAACACCATCAGAGACATGTAGTCATCCCCCTGGGAGAGCAGAAGGAACAACAGATCTCCAGTGTCTTTAATCACCAGGGGAGTAGTTATTTTATAATACCCACATCCTTCCTTTGCATTATCCTGCTATTGGTTTATAACAAATGACTTGAGCAAAACAGGGAGCGAAGCCCACAATATTTCAGAGAGAAAACACTCTACATTCTTTCGTAACTCAAAATTCAACTGGGTTTTAGTGCAGCCTTTAAAATCTAGCTCCTAGGGATGCCTGGGTGGCTCAGTCGGTTAAGCGTCTGCCTTCGGCTCAGATCATGATCCCCGGGTCCTGGGATGGAGCCCGCATTCAGCTCCTTATTCAGAGGGAGCCTGCTTCTCCCTCTGCTTGCTGTTCTCCCTGATTGTGCGCACTCTCTCTCTCATTCTCTCTGACAAATAAAATCTTTAAAAAATAAAAATAAAAAAATAAAATAAAACCTGGCTCCTGACTGAAATGAGGTGAATATATACAATCAGGTAGAAACTGGATAAGCAGTGGAGGTGGTTTCTTTCCCTTGGATTTGTAGATTCTTGAGAGTAATAATTTTTAAAGATGAAGGTAAGAATCAGAGAATATCTAGGAGAGAGCAAAGTGAGGTCCTCAGATAACATGCCTATCCTCGCTTTGAGATACACGTGATATCAAGGCAAACTAATGTCTGAAGACCTTGATACGGCACATACCGGTCTGGTGACCTGCAGAACTGAACACAGCTCTGTTACTTATTAGCTGTGTGACTTGAGCAAGTTCATTTACCACTTTGGGCTTTGATTTCCTTATTAGTGAAATGCAATCAAAATTTTTGATATACAATAATGGTAGTAACTCAAAGAGGTAAGCTATGTAACTGGAAAGCACAGTGCCTGAAACCTAGTAAATCAGTTGGCAATATTATTGCCATTTGGATTGCCATATCAGTCATGATCATTATTATGGGATGAAAATTCTGGTTCTTCGATAATTATTCAATACTGAATGGCCTGAAGGTTTTTGGTGCA
>NW_023237359.1:1444-1532 GCF_002007445.2 Ailuropoda melanoleuca | reverse complement strand
TCATTCATGCTCCCTTACTCACGAGAGATGATGATCGTTGATATTTTCCTGGACTGTGTGGGGTCTCAGAGTCCACTATGGGGCACTC
>NW_023237359.1:631-1292 GCF_002007445.2 Ailuropoda melanoleuca | reverse complement strand
CAGCAGTTTTGACAGGATTTCCCCAGGGAGCAAACATTTCGTTGGAAGCGGGTTTTGGCCGAATTGTCTTTCTCAGTGCTGTGTTCGTCGTGTTTCACTCACGGTACCAAAGCACCTTGATTCCTGTTCCACCTTCCATAAGGCCGTCGTGACTTCAAGGGCTTTCCCCTCACACATTGTTTCTTGGTACTAAGGGCTGGATCCTACCCAGGCCTCGACAGCCAATGTGGAATCTGAGTCCCCAGTGAAAAGGCTGCTGTTCGCTGGAGGTGTTTTCCTGGACGCTCTGCTTTATTACCAATGAGAAGGGCGCTGAGTCCTCGAAAATCCTGAACCTTTTCATTCATGCTCCCTTACTCACGAGAGATGATGATCGTTGATATTTCCCTGGACTGTGTGGTGTCTCAGAGACCACTATGGGGCACTCTCGTCAGGCTTCCGCGACCACTTTCCCTCATGTTTCCCTATTCACGAAGGGTGATGATAGTGCTAAGACGGTCCCTGTACGGTGTTGTTTCTGACGGACGTGTTTTGGGTCTTTTCGTTCCTTTGCCGCCAGCAGTTTTGACAGGATTTCCCAGGGAGCAAGCTTTCGTTGGAAGCGGATTTTGGCCGAATTGTGTTTCTTAGTGCTCTGTTCGTCGTGTTTCACTCACTGTAC
>NW_023237359.1:0-201 GCF_002007445.2 Ailuropoda melanoleuca | reverse complement strand
TTCCCCTCACACTTTGTTTCTTGGTTCTAAGGGCTGGATCCTCCCCAGGCCCCTCCACCCAATGTGGAATCGGGGTCCCCAGTGAAAAGGCTGCTGTTCGCTGGAGATGTTTTCCTGGACGCCCTGCTTTATTACCAATGAGAAGGGCGCTGAGACCTCGAAAATCCTGAACCTTTTCATTCATGATCCCTTACTCACGAG
>NW_023237358.1:0-1098 GCF_002007445.2 Ailuropoda melanoleuca | reverse complement strand
AAAAAAAATCCTGATTCAAAGATGTGGAAATTGAAGCAGAGAGAGTTTAAGTAACTTTCCCAAGGCCATAGTGCTAATGGCAGAACTGTGATTTGAATTTGAATAGTTAGCTCCAGAGTCTATGTTTTTACCCTTATTTCTTGTAAGGAATATTAACTGCACATGATAACTAAACAAAGAGGTAAAGGACAATTTCTGTATTTCAGGTTTAGATACTTGGGTGTATGTAGTGGTGATAGTCAATAAAATCAGGACTATATGTAGAAGAACACAATGGTTTGTCAATAAGTAAACAAAGAACTATAGCACACCTATTACATGTCAGTTCTGATTTTAAAGACTGAGTTTCATGTTGCTTCACTTTAGGACTCAGGATGAAAAGGGAGTTTCCAACTTGGACCAACTATTTTTAAGTTCACGGAAAAATAAATAAAAAGGAAACAGTCATATACTACTTCTTACAGAACCTGCTAAGATTTGGTATATGTCATTTCATTTGCAAAAGGAAGGACTATCATTTAGATTAATATGAATAGGGTGGGAAGAATTTTTCTGCCATATGGAGAGGCACTAAGGTAAAGTCCTATAAGGATAGGCGTGATAAGGAAGAAAAGGGGATGTTCTGAATGGAAACACAATCTACATTATAGAGGTGAGAGAATTCCACCAGATGAAACAGCAAGGGTGAAGCAAAACTGTCTAGAGACAAGAAGGAGCTGAGTATGGTCAAGGGGCCATGGTGCAAGGAGAAAACAAGTTTAGTCCATACATACCGAGTTTGAGATGGCTTTGTAGGCAGCTCAAATTTGCAGTAGACAGTTAGATATAAATTTCTGATAATTAGAAATAATAGTTAAGGATTGGGAAAAAGAGTTTCTGAAAGAAAGACTTTCAAAAAAGAGTCAGGGATGAAAGAGGAAATTAAAGTTATTGTCTAGAACATTAAAAAAAAAAAAACCCAGTGGTTTCAAGGATGGTGAGAGATTATCGATGATTACATCTTTAATCATGCACCAGTTTTAAAAATGATGTTTTCTCCCAAAGTTGATCACACATTTATTAATTTTTAGTATAACTAGACATAATTTAAGCTCCTTA
>NW_023237356.1:0-1098 GCF_002007445.2 Ailuropoda melanoleuca | reverse complement strand
AGAGAATGCCATGCTGGGATGAAGGGCCAGGCCTCAGTCACCCTGAGGGATCTGACCCCTGCCAGCAACTTCTCCAGTCTCCTGACCTCCTCTGGAAGCCTCAGGGCTCACACGTATGCTGTTCCACTGCCTAGATATCTATTCCTTCATTTCTCACCGTAAACGTTGCTTCTCTAGGGAAGTCTTCTCTGAGGTTAGGTCTCTCTGTAAGACACTATTACCACAACTAGGACTGAAAGTACAACAATTCAGTATTATGTAATGTGTCCATCCTCTGTCCAGAGAGCCCCAGGGGCCTTTTACAGGGTTGGGGGTCAAGCAGCCATTCCATGAGTCAAACCCACCTACTTTTGCACACAGGGGCTCCCATTTCCCATGTGAGGGATACCTATCAGTTAACTGCATCCACTCAGAATCTGAGGAACAGGAAATCCTGGAATAGGAAGGCAGGTCATCTAACCCACCTTCTCACACTTGAAGGTGCACAGAATCCCAAGTAGTGTTAAATGCAAATTCCAGTTCAGGAGATGAGGGGTGGGGCCTGAGAGTCTGCATTTCCATCAAGCTCCCAGGTGATGCTGACAGTGTTGGTCTTTGGACCACACGGTGAATAGCAAAGATCTCAGAGCTCTGCTCTGTCCAGTACGATGCCTATCCAAGCTCTGTGGCTACTGAGCACTTGGCTCATGGCCAGTCCCAAGTCGGATGGGCTACAAGTACAAACTGCACCAGATGTGAAAGGCTTAGTAGGAAAAAGGATACAAAATACAGCATTAATAATTTTATGTATTGAAATAACAATATTTTGGAGGCACCTGGATGGCTCAGTCCATGAAGTTTCTGCCTTCAGCTCAGGTCATGGTCCCAGTGTCCTGGGATCAAGCCCAGCATCAGGCTCCCTGTTGAGCAGGAGTCCGCTTCTCCCTCTCCCTCTGCTCCTTACCCCTGCTCATGCATGTTCTCTCTTTCTCTCAAATAAAAAATAAATCTTTTAATAAAATTTTAAAAAAGAAATAACAATATTCTGAATATACCAGGTTAAATAAAATAAATCATGAAAAATATTTCATGGGTTTTTTGTTTTTTGTTTGGTTCTTT
>NW_023237355.1:0-1098 GCF_002007445.2 Ailuropoda melanoleuca | reverse complement strand
AAATCATCTGCGACTCAGTTTCATCTCCTATTCAATGGGGTCCTAACTTGAAGATCAGAGAGCTTATCAAATATTGATTAAGCACCTACTATGTGATGCCCTCTGAAAAGTCACACTGCTGCATGGTTCTGGGCACACAGTAGTCATGCGATAAATTCCAACTGAACCTGACTCTGGCTTTAAGGAAACAATTATATTTTAACGGGGAGCCTCTGAAGGTCTTCAGAAGGCAGGGGAAGCTGTGTTTATAGGTCAGATGGCATTTGTATAAGGAACCTGAGAGACTTTCCATGAGCGAGAAATGGAGTTGCAAACGTTTATTCCTGTAGTTTGAAGAACCTACCCAAGTTGGATTCTGAGCCCACCCTGGGGGAGCCATTACTCAACTTTTATTGGTCAGGTGCCTTCCAATTTATGGTGTGCTCTTGCATGGACCCCTGGGGAGAGCTGGGTGAAAACAGAGGCATGGCCCTGCACCTGTGGGGCTTGCCGTCGGCGGATTCACCTGGGCTGGGGAGTGCTGCCATGTTGGGGCAGACAGGGGTGTGCAGTTGTGTTTGTACTGGGGAGACAGAAAGCAAACCTGTGGGGGTATTCCCATGCTTGTGTTCATCGTGCCATATTGGGGGGGCTAACGGTAGCATTCATGGCAATGCTGGGGAATCTCTCTGTGGGGGCACAGTGCCGGTGAACTTCTCCTTGGAAATCACCTGCCCGAGCTTCCTTTGTAGCTTCACTGATGGGTTTTTGGAATATAGGGGAGGTTCAGTCGGGTGAGGTCTGGAGCTGACAACCAAGAATTCTTGCGACGTCTTTGTTACAAAATGGTGGTTCATTAAAGCATGGGGACAGGACCCATGGGCAGAAAGAGCTGCTGCCCTGGTGTGTGTGTGTGGGGGTTGTTTTTCCCTCTAGCGAGGCATTAACTGAAGATCTTTGAGAGCTTCCTGGAGGAACATTACACTCTGCCTGCTTCAATTATCTGTCAATGGGCTGCAGATTATAAGGACATTTAATTGTATCTGCCTTTCCTTCTGGAAGCTAGGTTATTGATAGAAATGCTTTGTTCTTGTAGATTGCTAAAACATTTGTAAACTG
>NW_023237354.1:0-1098 GCF_002007445.2 Ailuropoda melanoleuca | reverse complement strand
GGCTTCTTTAAGCCCCGTTTCCTAACTCTGTAGATCAAAAATAACAGGACCCACCTCTTGGGTTGTCCTGTGGATGAAACAAGATACTTCCTGCGAAGCATTCGGCGCGGTGTCTGTCGCACTGTAAGCACTCAGGAACGTTAGCTGCGGTGTCTGCCCCTTCCTTTCATTCAGGGGCTGCTTGTAGGGCAGGCTCCGGGCCAGGCCCCATTCTAGGCTCTGCAGACACGGCAGTGAACAAAACAGGAAAGAGGAGCTCACGTTCGCGTAGACTGTGAAGAACTCATCGAATGGAGAAGAGAAAAGCAGGGCATGGTGGGACCTGTGCTGTGCCACCCAGATGTCCCTTCAGAATGGCAACCTGTGTTGCGGGAGGGGAGTGTGGGCTGCCAGCGGCTCTCAGCTGAGTCTCTCTCTGTGCTAAGAGCCCTCATTCAGGCTCATACTCACCTCCCAAGGGCATCTGCAGACAATGACCAGTCAACGTGGGGGTGTAGAGGCCAGGCTCAACTGGGGTCAATTCTGAAGTGCTTGTGAGGCCTTTGTTGTGCAGTGGATGGATGGATGGATGGACTGACAGATGGATGGATGCCTGGAGCTTGCCGTATTTAACCGAGTCACCTGAAGTCCATTCTCTTTGGTCCTCCCTGTTGACATGAAGCCAACCTGCTCTCTGCCCAAGGCACTGTGTGGTTCTCAGCGATATTCTGCTACTGGCCAACCTTTTCCCCGTTAGCCGTTTGACGAGCGGCACGATCGTGAGCGGTTGTACTAGCTGTGAACTCAGGAAGACCTCCATCCAGGTTTGGCTCAGCCATCCTGCGTACAAGATCTGCCCTTCATATTGAATTTAAGAAAATTATGTTAGGCACTTACTGAATGCAAGACACCCAGTCCATGGCCACTGAAAGTCATTTCCCTCCTCTCCTTCCCTCTATCCTGATTTCTTCTGTCATTCCATCCTGAGTTTCCATTCAGAGACCAGTCAGCCACTAAAACTCAAAACTATCATGTCCTTGCATCCTGCTTCTTTTTTTTTTTTTTTTAAGATTTTATTTTTATTTATTTGACAGAGATAGAGACAGCCAGCGAGAGAGG
>NW_023237353.1:0-1098 GCF_002007445.2 Ailuropoda melanoleuca | reverse complement strand
GGGGGGGGGGGGGCGGACACCCTCCGCTCAGTCACTGTCCCCACACTCCCTGCCACTATTCCCCACTTTACCAGTTTCCAAATTTCAGAGATGAGGGGCTGTTTTCTTGGCAGCATAAAGGACTTTCAAAGTCAATAAGGAAAACAATTTACTAGGAAAAAGAGAACACAAGATGTGAACTTAGAGTTCACAGGAGTAAAATATTTTAAAACATCAACAATTATCTAAGAAGCTCAACTTCACTCACAATCAGTGAATAATGTAAATCACAATAACATCTAGACCCATATTCTGTTTGAGGGGAAAAAAAGGAAATAAAAAGTTGTAAACCCCCATGGTCAACCAGGGCATATAAAAAACAGGCCCTTTCCAGCATGGCCCCTGGCGGGGGAATTTGACACAATGTTTCCAGGGACGGGGGGCTGGAATTTGGTAACAATTTGACCTACCTACTTGCTGGCAGTGTAATTCTGTTAGAAATTTGCCCTGGAGTCCTATGAAAGACAGTATTTCCCGAACTGTTTTAATTTGATCACCTAGATTTCTTTCTTTTACCTATAAAGTGAGTCTAATTAAAGGCAAATCAAACCAACTACATAGCAAAGAGAATGGATGGCCCATTGATGGATGAGGACAGCCTGACGCCAGTAGTTCCCAAAGTGGTTCCTCATGGAACACCAACTGTACAGGCAAAGGAGGTGTCCCGCATCAACATGGGAACACTGGCTCCTTGTGCCGGGGCTGCAGGCAAGACAGGGTGGGCCCCCCAAATCCTGAGCCAAAGGGCTGCATCCTTTGCAGATGGATGGATACGCGTTCCTTGACTACTCCCAGCAAATGCCTGCATGCACACTGGCCCACGGACTTGGAGAAAGATTGCTCCAGAATTTTGTGTTCCCTGTTGGCAGGAAGTAGTAAGTTGGTAACGGGAAAGGGTTATCACTGCCCATCTCTGAAGCGCAGAAGAAATGTCCTGGCAACTGTACCCCCCATTTAGTGGTGTTTACCTAAGCAAATCCCTGCTTAGGGTCAACGTCCACACCGGTCCCCCTAATCCGACCCTACCTCTGGGCTGCATGTATTCAGCGCTGGCTGTTC
>NW_023237352.1:0-1098 GCF_002007445.2 Ailuropoda melanoleuca | reverse complement strand
GGACAGCAGATCTGAGGGAGGAACGCGGTATAACCAACACCCACAGAAGTGGCCGCCTACTTACGGGAGGCTCCACCCAGAGCTCCCACGGATGACGCACACGTCACAGCTCCCAGAGCGACTTCATCAGACCCACTCCCACCCCCACCCTGTGAATGGCACTGCCATCCGTGCTGTCCCCACGCTGGATCCCGGCTCACTCTCCACTCTGCGTTTATAGGTGACTTCACCTTCGAAATAATCCTCATACTGCCCCTGGTCCCTCCACCTGTCAGCCAGATAGGTGGGAAATGGGTCAGCACCCTGCCTAAGCTTCTACTGACTTCCCACTCCCGACAGGAAGCCCAGGTCTTTCCCTGCACGCGTTCCTCCTGCTCCAGCCTTCCAGACCTCGCGCGGTGTTTCCAGCGCTCCCTGCCGCTGCCCCTGCTCTAACGTCTCCTGGGAGGCCTGCCTCCTCCCGGCCGCAGCTCCTTTTCCTCGGAGAAGTTGCTCCTCACCCGGGCTCCTTGCCCTCTCCGTGCTTCTAGCCGCGTATGTTCCTTGTGTCCAGCCCCCTCCACGGGTCTGAGATTTGGAAGACAGGAAGTGCGTCCCCAGCTCCCAGCACAGGCATCCACGAATGTTTGTTGAATGAACACACGATTGAATGAACGTCCCTGCTTTCCTGAAACCCTGAAGAAGAGGAAGCTTGGGTAGTTGGGCGGAACATTCATTTCATTTACCCAACAACTATGTCTTGTGCACCTACTCCGTGCCACACCCGAAGCTTGAGGCTGGGGATACAGCAGTGAACACAACAGGTCTGATCTCTCCCCTCATGGGACTTAGAGTCTGACAGAGGAAACAGACATGCAACAAGTAACTTCACAGAGCGTTATTTCGTTTGAGTTATGAAGACTTCACGGGGGCAGTGATGGTTATGCTTTGGGGGTGGTGGTGGACCCACATGGGGGGGCAAGGTCTGGGCAGGGTGGGTTGCTGGAGGAACTGCGTGGGCCCAGGACAGAGGAGGGCACAAGGTTGGCCTGGTTCAGGAGGTGATGGAGGGTGCTGGCCGGGAGGAGAGGAGAGAATGAACAGGCAGGCAGGGGCTGG
>NW_023237351.1:0-1098 GCF_002007445.2 Ailuropoda melanoleuca | reverse complement strand
AAAGGGTCGGGGGATGGAGAGGCTTGTGGCTTTGGCGGAGGGGAAGGAGCGCGGGGGCCTCTCCTGGAGGGGGCGCGGGAAGCGGAGTTGTGCAGGAAGCCGGGGATACGTTGTGGAGCATAGCGGGTCGGAGGGATGGAACGCCTCGGCGGAGGATCGCGGGTGGCTGGGGGTGGGGGTGAGGGGGCAGGGACTCGCGGAACGTCTCGGCCTAGGGGACGCACCCTCTCGGTGGAATGGGGTCATGGAAACCTCGAGAGGGCATTCACTCCGGAGGGCAAGACCAGGCCATCACAGACGGGGGGCGGGAGGGACTAAGGAGCGGCGCACCTCGCTGACTGCCGCGGGGACCTGAAGGCAGCGAGGGCACCCCAGATCCCAGTGCATTTGTGGGCGCTGGAGCACAGACCCACGGGGGTAGATCCGCGGGCCCCGACGGGGTCTTTGCTGCATCTCCTATTTCTAAGCTGGGTTAGAAGTGATTTTGCCCAGGGACCCATTGAGAACAGTCTGGGCTTAAAGGAGTAGTTAAGGAGTGAGATTTCAAATGTGCAGAGAAGCTCTACCTGTGTGTGTGCCTTAGATACAACTCATAATAAAGGTGTGTTTAATTCTTAGATTCACTTGTGTTACTTGCTCCTCACTCTCCTGTACTCTGTGAGAAGCTGTTTCTGAGTAAAAACTGGAGGAAAATAAGCGAGGCGGGGGCGGGGGGGCGTGCGCGCTCTCACACACGGACACACACCGCCCACAAATGCACTGCATTCCACAGCCGAGTAAACACGAGAAATATTGTCCAGTTTTGGATTGTTTGTGTTGGTATGGACTTCCTCTACCGAAGTTAATAGGAAGTTACCTGCCTGGAAGGTGGACGGCCTTGGCCTTTGACTACCCTCTTAAGATAGTCACAGCGGGTACCCATCCCTCTGCTGCTTACACCCTTGACCAGGTCACTGGCAGGACACTAGGCTGCTTAGTGCCTCAGTGAATGGGTAGCCAAATGTGTGTCTAAAGATAAACAAACGACCAGTACATTTTCTGTTTTTTTTTTCCCTGTTGTTTATTTTGGGTCCCCAGCTTCCTTCAATTAGTTAAATA
>NW_023237350.1:0-914 GCF_002007445.2 Ailuropoda melanoleuca | reverse complement strand
CCTAGCTCGGTCCTAGCCTCAGACCTTAATTTGCAAGCCCTGATGTGGAACGAGGATTGGGCATCCCAGCATTCCCGGGACACTGCTGAAGGGCCTGCTTGGGAAGGAGTTGGGGCAGACACCAGGAGCTCCCCATCGCCCCACTCACTGTGAGTTCTGTCCATGCAGGAACCTTGTGGTCCTGCTCTCTGCAAAATCCCAGTGCCCAGCCAGGCTGGGGCTCAGTAAATATTTCTGAAATAACTGAGTGAAAGTGGAAAAGCGCCCCCAGCCGTTAAGAACCCACCTCCTGCTGGCCTGTGGGCTTCTTACGCTCGCTCTCAGGAAGGGGCAAGATCCAGCCCCATCTTGCCAGTTCCGTGTATTGTACATGCCTGACGAGCAGACTTGGTTTAATCCCACAAATCCTTTAATTACCGCCGCTACTTCTGGCTTGGTTCTGGGAAGGAACTAATTCGAGCAGTGATCATTCAACTTGAAATATTATGAACGTAATTTCATTATTTGGTCTACCCAGGTTGCGTCAGGCAAGAGGGTTACAATAACCAGTTTTGCCAAGTTCCTGCTGGAATGGCAATTCCTCACCCGCCCCTCAGACAATTCCCCGCGTGCTGCCAAGTCACCTGCCCCAGCCCGGGGCCCTGCCTGTGTGCTTCCGTCACCTGCTCAGGGCAGGGGCGAGCATCGGTGTGCCCTCAAAGCAGCCAGCCCCAAACTGTCCCACGTGAAGGTGTTTCCCACGTGAGCAGTGAACCCCAAGCACACATACGCGGACCTCCGGGTTGTGTGCAAACACACTTGTACACACACATATTCAGAGGTCCCATCCCTGCACCAGCAAAGACGTATGCACAGACCGGAACGTGTCTGCGACACACAGGAAGGAAGCACACCCCAACGTCGGCGTGGCAGGG
>NW_023237349.1:0-1098 GCF_002007445.2 Ailuropoda melanoleuca | reverse complement strand
ACCATGGTGCCTTTTCTCACCCACCAGATTGGCAGAAATTCAGAAGCTTGATAACAGTCTTCTGGTGAGGGTTGGTAAACAGGAACTCTCATACATTGCTCCTGAGAATGCAATATGATAAAACTTTATAGGTTTTTGGAGAATTTGGCAATATTGAACCGAATTATGTGTGCATTCCTCTTTGTTCCAATAAGTCCTTTTCTAGTATTTTACCCAAATGGTTAACCTCTGCAAACTCAAAATATCATAGGCGAAATGACATATATAATTGTTCTCAGGTATGGTACAGCAAAATAAAGTTAAAAAGTTAGGAAAGTTGGTTATTTTTGCAGCTTTAGCATTATTAAGTGGAATGGCTTTAAACAGAAAACTGCCAATCCTTGGATCTCAGTATTATAATCCAAAAACTAAATACATTAGCTTAAATATCTTCCATAATAAAGCTGTTTTAATGGCTACATGAAGAATTAGTCATGAAACTTTTGTTATTGTAATGTAATATTGCATTTATTTTTTATTGTTATTCAGATTCTTACTATATTTAATAATTCTAGATTTGATGTTTACTTGGATTCATATGGAAATTGTATGCTTTGTATAAAGCAGTCAGTTGGGAGAAGTAGGAACTCATTATGATGTCCTTGGGACCTGCTTTACATAGGACATTCTCATCTTATAATTTTAGAGGTTATCATTATTATATATTCTTTTAAATATTAGCTGTAAACTATCTGTATTTAATTTCTTTCCTGCCAGGTGAAATCATTTCCTCTCTGCACTTGCAGACTTGATCCCAGGCACATTCTCTGATCTTGCTCAGTAATGGAAAATGCCTATGGGAGACCCCTGGATGAAACAGATTTGGCCTAGCAATGAAATTCGCTGCCCGAATTACTTACAAGTTCACCTGTTTACAAGGTATTTTGATGACCCTTCCTCTAATTCTTACCACCTGAGTCTTCTACTGCAGGCTGAGTTGGTAGTTTCTATGGTAACAAAACCAGCTTGGTAGCTAAGTTGGTAAGTAATCCTCTTAAGAGAGCAGGGTTGAAGTGTGGAAGATGAGCTTGGGAAAAAGAGCAACTCTTCTCTGTCCCT
>NW_023237348.1:3922-8108 GCF_002007445.2 Ailuropoda melanoleuca | reverse complement strand
TTTTTTTTTCATCGGAATTCAGCAAAAACAACCAAAATCAAGAAGGTAAATTGCTTGCTGAAGAAGAGATCTTCTTACCTGCTGGAACCCTGCTTGTCCATGAAGGATTTCACTATTTAAGAAAAACCATCTTAGGCTAAATCTGAAATGGGACTGAAATAATGTTGTGTTTTTCTATGGGTTTTGTTTACTTTATAAAATTTTACATTAGAAAAATAATAATAAAGAAGATTAATAGTTGTCCAGACCCTTCATAATTAAAAGTTTGGATTGCCCCACTAGGTAAAAAACCATGACCAGCTGATGTGCTTGCTGAAGGCTAGGGTTCTATGGGATGGGTGGTAGAAGAAGGTAGTTAAAAATTCTAGCTACAACCACATAATTAGTTACAGAAACAAAGACTGTACTTGTCATGAATATTCCTTATTTTGTTTTGAATACATTTGCATGTATATATACAGATATTAAACAAATGTCTTTGTTTCTGTTCCTCTGTTAGTCTCTTCTTATGTAAGAGAAGATGTATTGACTTTATATCAGTTTTAAGTATTATTAATTTTGCATTATAGTACTCAAGTGCTAGGATGTCAAGAGAAAGGTAAATATTATTTAAGGACTTTATATCCTCTTCCCGGGAAGGGATTAGTGCATTTCAGTTGTATACAACTCAGTTGTATCAAATTAGGTGGAATTATGACCTCATTATTGCCTTTATTTGGAGAGTAAATGTGGTTTAAGGACATGTGTATAAGTATTAAATTGAGAAAGGGTAGACTTTGATGGTTAATTTCATGTGTCAGCTTGACTGGGCTAAGGGACACCCAGATAGTTGGTAAAACATTATGTCTGGTGTTTCTGTAAGGGTGGCTCTGGAAGAGATTAGCATTTGAGTTGGTGAACTGAGTAAAGCAAATGGCCACCCCCAATGTGAATAGGCAGCATCCAATCCATTAAATGCCCAAAATAGAACACAAAGGCAAAGGAAGGACAAATGCACTCTCTTTCTGCCTGAGCCCAGACTTTTTTCTTCTTCTGATCTCAGACTCTGGTACTTCTGTTTCTTGGGTTTTGTGATTCAAAGCAGATTTACACCATCAGTCTACCATCAACCTCCTCTCACTGACTGAATCACGCCACCAGCTTTCCTGGTTCTCCAGCTTGCAGATAGTAAATCATGGGACTTCCTGGCCTCCATAACCACATGAGCCAATTCTTATAATAAAATTCTCTTTCTCTATGTATGCATATGTGTATATATCTCTCTTTCTCCCATGTATACATAGGTATACATGTTAATCAACATCCATCATATATAGATATATATATACACACACACACAAATATGTACACAAATATATATAATATTATATTAATATGTATGTACACAAACAAAAGTTTGTATATATCATATATATATATACAGAGAGAGAGGTTCTGTTTCTCTGGAAATCCTAATACACCTTTACATACCATCTTTTATTCCTTTCTTTTTCCCATGTTTCATATTACTTTCCTATATTAATATTATAGCTTTTAGGCTTTATTATCGTCAATTGTTTATAGGTCTCTCTCCTCACAGGACCTTCTACCCTATGGAGCCCTCCAGGACTTAATTTTACTAATTTTAGTGAAATTACCTGGACTGCCACAGTGTCAACCATCTGGAAACTGACTGGCAATGGAAGAGACCCTTTTTATTTCATCACTTGCTGAAGTGTAAATTCTAGCTCTGGTCTCTATTTGTAATAATGGCATGTGATGTATCATACCGAGCAACAAGTTAGTCATGTTCTCTTTTTAAATTTCTACTCAATATTCACCAAATTATACCTTTTTCCCAATTTAAGAAACCCTCTTCTGTAATTGTGCCTGCCATTGCCTGCATTTAACCACACCTCACAAATTTTGCATGGTCACCAACACCTCAACTGTGAGACACCCCTAAAAGTAGGCAGCAGGGCCTGAGCTAGCAGAGAGAACCCGACCTTTGTTTGGAGGAAATTGTTATTCAAAAGTAGCATGATTTCATCTAAGATTAAAACCACATACAATTTATGGGAAAATAAGGAGATCCCACTAATAATAGCAATTCATAATTAATATCAATTTTCCTGATCAAATAACATGTCTCAAATATGATTAGTGTGGGAAAGTATCTCTTTCCTACTGTATCTTTCTGGCATGGCAGACTCTTGTTAACTAAGAGGCTGATGAAACTTGTCTCTAGAATTCTTACCAGTTTTCCTTTCATGGTCCCTCTCCCTACTCTACCGAGAGTCTTTGTTTTGCCTCCTTGATTATAAAGCCTCTCCACTTTGGCCCCTCTTTAAAAAAAAAAATGATTTTACTTATTTGACAGAGAGGGAGAAAGAGAGCTCCTGAGAGCACAAGCAGGGGGCATGGCACCTCTTTTAAACCTGTTATCCCAGAAGTGTGAGGCTTCATTTGCTTATCTACCCTCTTCAAAGGGGAGTATAAAGCTATTTGTAATCACAAGTCTGGGTTCAAATATGCATTCTGGGAAAATCTTTTAAACTTTTGGGACTCCACTTTCTCTTATGTTAGATGATGGTATCTCTCAACCCTTTCTCATGTGGCAGTCGTAAGAGTAATATGAGTAATGTATCTTAAAATGCATTGTAAACTCCTTGGCAGTTTTCTCAGCCTCGTTACTGTTGGCATTTGGGGCTGGGAAACTTTTGTTGTGGGGGGCGGTCTTCTGCGTCATAGGATGTTAAGCAGTGTATGGTAACAGAATATGCCACCTCAAAATACGACTGTAGGAGTCCAGGACATGCCACCCCCAAATATGCCACTTCGATACACTGATTATTTTGAGCCAGAGGCACTTGCAGAACAGCAAATGCCAGGAGAGGCTTTCTTTGAACCCCCTCTATCTGCCTAAAGACAGATTCTCTAAAAGGAACTCAATTGTCACAAATCTTGTAGGGAGTTTCATCAACCCACTTATCACAGGACAGGAAACTAGAAATTGACATGACACCCAGTCAGACTTTGTCACAAACTAACATGTCTCCCATCTATTCTTCTAAAGGTTCATTCATTTTCCTAAAACTCATTTACTGTCCCCTAAGAGGCCTACATTCTTTCTCTTTCCTATTAAATTGGTATTTAATCCTGAATTCTGAAGCTACCTCTTTGAGCTACTCATTTTTCACTGGGTATGTCCCATGCATACACGAGATGTACATGTTAATCAACTTCTGTTTGTTTTTCTCTTCTTAAACTGTCTTTTATTATAGGGATCTCATCCACAAACTCAGAAGGGTACAGGAAACATTACTTTTTCCTCCCTTACAGCAGTATCTCTGGCCTCTACCTATTGGATGCCATTTACAGCTCCCCCCCTTCCTTTGGATGTACAAACAAATCTGTCTCCAGACATTTTCAAATGTTCACTGGGGGCAAAATCATTCCAGTTGAGAATCATTGCTCTAGGGGGATCCATTCCCACTCCACTCCTAGTAGTTCTGCCTGGATCCAAAGTACCGAAACGTCTGCCTTCCTGGTTATATTGACAAGATAACTCTTAACCTTCTTCCAGCCCCTCAGAGATTGGGCGGAGGGACAGAGCATGCTCAAACCCTGACCCCTTCTGAGTATTTTCTTTGTGGGTTACCAAAAACTGCAAAAACTCAGTAGGACACTGCATTCAAACCCCTACACTAAGTGACTTGACCGAACTTTCACATGGCTTCTAATAACCTAAGGTTGAGTCCCTTGGACAACCCAGCAGCTGCCTTTTGAGTTTTTGTCTGGACAAACTCAGGGTTATCAAAAGAATTTGCCTCTTGTTCTAGCCAACACCTGAGATAGGCCCTTAATTTCCTTTTCTTAAGAGATTTTACTAAAAAGAGTTTACAATACTGAAGCCTTTTCTTGTCTCTTTGAGATGTATGTGTGTCTCCTACAAATCAGGAGAGTCTTTCTCAACGACCTGCAAGCCCTTTCTTTGATGTAATCATCCAGGAGGATGATAGAATCCTAACTTCTGTAATTGTCAGCTAAAAGACACCCTTGGCCTAACGGAAATAATACTAACCCACCCTTAGGGATTTTCCACTTCCCTGACTTCCCACCATGCCATTCTCCCTCCCTATTCCCTCATTCTTATTTTATTTTATTTTATTTTATTTTATTTTATTTTATTTTATTTTATTTTATT
>NW_023237348.1:0-646 GCF_002007445.2 Ailuropoda melanoleuca | reverse complement strand
CTCATTTGATATATTAAAACTCTCTCTATGATTCTAATCTTCTGTTACATTAAATATAAATATGTTCTGTGTGTATGTTGAATTTCCTTCCAATCATATACAAGTCATGTTAATGAGGTGACACTTGCAGGGTGGGGGCTAGTTGCTAGAGGAACCTACCTTGTGATTAGAAGATAGGAGGAACTCTCAGCCCTGCCCTTCCACCTCCAGGCAGAGGATAGGACTGTGGATTGAGTCAATCACCAATGGTCACTGATTTAATCAATCATGCCTAAATAATGGAAACTCCACTGAAACTCTAAATGCAGAGGTTTGGAGAGTTCCTGGGCTGGTGCATGCATCCATGTGCCTGAAGGGTGGTGTATCCCAAACTCCATAGGAGTTGGGACTTCTATGCTCCGGACCTTTCTAGACCTCACCCTAGGTACCTCTTCATCGGGCAGCTCATTTTTATCCTTTGTAATATCCTTTATAATAAACCGGTAATAGTAAATAAAGTGTTTCCCTGAGTTCTATGAGCCATGAAAGCAAATTGTCAAATGGGGCAGATAGGGTTGTGGGAACTCCTGATTTGTAGCCAAGTTAGGCAGAAGTGTGGGTAACTTGGAGACCCACTACTGGCAATTGGCATCTGAAGTGGGAGCCC
>NW_023237346.1:0-1098 GCF_002007445.2 Ailuropoda melanoleuca | reverse complement strand
TTTTTTTTTTTTTTCATTTGTGAAATAGAAATTACCTGACTTACCTCAGTTGTCAGTACTGCCCAAGTTCCACTGCTCAGCTATAGAGACTAGTCCCTCAAAGCTACAGCACCCTCTCCATTCCACACGGTCATCATAGTCATTGTTCATGCCTCTTTCCTCTTTTTCTTTGGAAAGAGTTAGCCATTGCTCCAGACCCCCAGTCTAAAATTTCCCTGCCAGCCCTTATTTTATTTGTCTGTATCCTCCACTAGCCAGGACTATGTTCACCATATTCACACTGCATCTCTGATGGACAGTCTGGGCCTAACATATAGGTATGGGTAGTTTGAATAGTCCTGTGTTGAGAAAAAACAATTCCACATTTTAAGGTAAAATTGTAGCACAAATGTAAACTTTTACATTTCTAATTCATTTATTATTAGCACATTTTATCTGGGCAGGTACTCCAAACGTTAGGATTAAAAATCCCCTTGCTCTTTGTCTGGAACCCCTATGATATTCCCTCTGGCCCCTACCCTGGCTTGTCTTCTCCATCACTTCTGCTTTTATTCTCTGAACACTCTCTTTCTTATTTCCTCTTCTGATGCTGCAATGTGCCATTTCTGTTAAATTCTGTCAACGAGAAATAGTTACTCTACAACTTTCAGAACATAACAGGTATTTGAGATGGAGATGTCAAATGCACTCAGGTAACAAAAGCCAGTCTTCCTTTTTTCCCAAACCAGGCCTCTGAAAGATGCTCTCATATAAAAGGGCCCAACTCAGAAAAGACAGGCATGCCTGGACTCTTCTTGCCATCTCAACTATTCAATTTTACCAACTTAGCATCAAAAACTTTCTCTTGGGGATAAGAGCTTGGGCTTCAAACCAGGTGGACCTAGGGTCTAATCCAGCTCTACTATGGTCTAGTTGTATGACCAACTGAATCTCTTTGAGACTCGGTTATCTCATAGTAATGCCAACTTCACCATGGTTGTTATAGGTTAAAAGCAGAATATACATATATATTTCTAAGCTTGACACATATAAGGTGCTGAAACAAATGTTTGCTCTTGATGTTTCCCTCAATCTTTCTCTCTGTCTCTCTGTCTCTCT
>NW_023237345.1:0-1098 GCF_002007445.2 Ailuropoda melanoleuca | reverse complement strand
AAAAAAAAAAAAAAAGGCTGCATTTCCTAGCATCCATTAAACACATACACACTCACCAAATCAAACCAAAGCAGCTAACACACATCTACTGACACAATTTGAAAAGGTGCAAATCATGTAATACTTAGGGTTCTTTCACTGAAAGTGTGGAAAGAGACAACATGCATAATTTCCTACTTATTCTCAAGCGGATACTGACAGGACAAGCTTCTTAGAGAGCTGGCGCTGGTGCAGCGCCCCAAAAGTTGAAGAGATTCTCCGTGGTCTACTTCATACTTGTTATGAAGTAGCAAAGCTGAGAGGTACACTTGTCATTTGTACACAAGTACACCTGTCAGTACATCTGAGGCCTCACAAAATAACAGTTTGGTATCACTAAATGGAGAATGTGATATGACTCAGTAAGGACATGCTCAGTGGTACACACCTGCACGTAAGGCCCTGGTGTACAAAATAGGATTTTTCAAAGGGAACCCAAAAGTAAGTCCTATGATTATGTCTTGCCTAAGATGTCAAATACAGTTTTGGTTTTAAAATTACGAAAGTTTGTTAAGAACCAAAACAAGCAAGCTAAGAAGAAAAAAGAAAGAGAGAGAGACAAATCAAGAAACAGACTCTTAACTACAGAGAACAAACTGATGGTGACCAGTGGGGAGGTGGGTGGGGGGATGGGGATTAAGGAGTGCACTTGTCCTGATGAGCCCCAGGTGATGTATGGAAGTGTTGAATCACTGTATTGTGCACCTGAAACCTATATAACACTGTACATTAACTAACGGGAGTTTAAATTAAAACTTTTCAAAAATTATGAGGGGCTCCTGGCACTCAGTAGAGCATGAGACTCTTCATCTCAGGGTCGTGACTTCAAGCCCCACATTAGTGTGGATCTTACATAAATTTTTTTTTTAATTTTTAAAAATTATGAAAGTTGGGGAGCCTGGGTGGCATAGAGGTTAAGCACCTGCCTTCGGCTCAGGGCGTGATCCCACCATTATGGGATCGAGCCCCACATCAGGCTCCTCCGCTCTGAGCCTGCTTCTTCCTCTCCCGCTCCCCCTGCTTGTGTTCCCTCTCTCGCTGGCTGTCTCTATCTCTGTC
>NW_023237344.1:0-1098 GCF_002007445.2 Ailuropoda melanoleuca | reverse complement strand
GGGGGAATGCCTGAGTATTCAGGTGTCCCACTTCCCAAAAACATCCTGTGGCTTGCTGATGGGCAGGAAATGTAATTGCTGAATAATTAGTCCATGAATCATTGAGAATTGACTGGTATGAAATAATGAGGAGGGATGCCCTCTGGGTTAGGAAACACATTTACTACTGGAAGCCTGAAATTCAGGTAAAACTAATTCATAAGGTTGTCATTTTCAGCACCTATATCAACCCCAAACTGTATATGATTGATTAATACAAGTGGTAAGAAGAGGAAGGCACTATATAGTTTGGCATTATTAAAAGGAAAAATGTCTATCAGCAAACAACTAATATGGGTACTTGAAAATTACTCACAAATCAAACTAATGGTGAACAGAACCATGAGGAGGGATGATTTACTACCTCTGTCTTTCCTCAAATGGCCCACCCCATACTAATGAGAATTTGTTATCTTAGGACTTTGAGTCATCTCAAAGGAAAAAAAAGAGGGCCATACTCAGGGAGTGGCCTTCTTTGGGTGGTTTGCTGGGACCATTCTTCTCTAACACCTTGTATTCATTTGTTGTCATTTGAGGTGGGGACTGTCCCTTGTACAGTTCACATCTGCAGTACCTAGGATAGGGTCTGTCAGTCCTCTCTGATCCTTGTGCTTAAATGTCTCATGCATCTGCCACTCTCCAGCCAGCTACAGAAGAGCAATGGGTTGCTCAACCAATCCAGTCCACAGCCCTTTTACTCCCAGCACACGTGATAGCTAATCTTTGGCTCCCCCTTTTGAGTATCTGCATGCATTGCCCTCTTTAGCTTCTGGGACTTTTTCCCACCTGCCTCTCAGGTTCCCTGATCTAGACCCAGCAGGACCTGTCTGGTAAAGCTGACATTTCCTCCAGAGTACCTGGCTCATACTAGGTATATAAGCAGATTCAATTTCTTTGGAGCAGTCTAGTCATAGCTCACCTGTAGTGATACTTTTGTTCTTTTAAAATAATTCAACAAACATTTACGGAAGGCCTCAATATATCCTGAAGACTCAAATATAGCACCAAGCCCTGAAGATACAAAACCCTCTATTTCCCCTCCCTCCCTCCCTCCCCCCT
>NW_023237343.1:0-1098 GCF_002007445.2 Ailuropoda melanoleuca | reverse complement strand
AGCAAGAGTCACAGCTTCTAATCTTCGTAATTTGCCTTCCTGGCTTAGAACTCTTATCCTACTATCAAGCTGGGACAAGGTCGACTAGGACCCCAGAATTCCTGGCCTGCCACACCTGGGGTAGAATCTTCATTCCATAAATAGGGGCTGGGTGGCAGAACGGAGACCCTGACTTCTTGGTGACACTCACTGAGAATGCAGCCTCTGAAATTTAGAGTTCAAAGAGAAGAGAAATGCTGATGAACTTCCCCACCTGGTGAGCTACTCTATCCCTTAATAGAGAGCCAAGGGGAGAGGGTGCTCTGCCTCTTTGTCATGCCCAAAGTGGAGCTTTCTTAAAACAGAGCTGGGCAGTAACAGAAGCAGTGAAAGAGTGAGTCATGACTCAGCAGCCATAGGCTCTTGCTTTTCTTACTTCATTTTTGTAGGTTTTCTTGATTAAATGTTTCTTACTTGTTGTATGACCTCAGTCAATTTCCATTGTAAATTTTTTCAAACTATAATTTTCACCAGTTGTATTTGTTGCTCTGAGGAGTGGGCTCATAGAGGTCCTCATACTGCAATTCCAGAAGTAGAACCCACAATGGAAATTTTTATCTATAGTTTTGTGGAAAGAGGAAGAAGCTGTATCTCATATAACACAACAGAATTTTCTTTAAAACCTCTTCAAATATCTTTCTTATTCTCATAATTTCTGTATTCCTAGGGTCACTTACCATAATTACACTTTCTTTTCTTTCTCTGGCTCCTGTCTTTTACTATACCTGGCTTTGCCATTTCCCTTTCATCTCCATGGCCTCCTCCCATCACCACTGCCCCCACACCCTGTCCCATGCAATCATCTCTTCTTGTTCTCCCATCATTCTTGTCTTATGGAAGTGTATGCAGCTTTCTTTGTGCTTCTCTTTCCATGACAGATCCAACACCCTACTTGGTGAAACAAAAATTTCCATTTGCAATATAATCTCCTTGGTAGCCCTAAGAATGGAAAGAGGTAAAAGGCAATGTAACATTCCTTCCTATCATGATACTTAATATTTTAACTTGAGATCTTTAAATTTCATAAATGCCATTTGCACTAGTTATGGTTGATAGGAT
>NW_023237342.1:0-1098 GCF_002007445.2 Ailuropoda melanoleuca | reverse complement strand
CTTACTGTTTTCTGTCAACCTTTTCATCTTTTTTCCCCTCATTTTTGCCTTCTCACTGAGTAATCAAGCATTTAAAATATCATTACTCCTTTTTGTTATTTTTTCTACATTTATTTAGTAACTTAACCCTAAATCTCGGTCTTAAACGTGTTTCAGGATTCCTTCACATTCTTAAAAATTGCGGTTCCCAAAGATCTTCTGATAATGCAGGACACATATTTTGATATTTATTCTATTACAAATTAAAACTGAGGAAGTTTTAAAACACAGGAATACACAGTCACATATCCCATTCATCACCAGAGTAAGGGTGATACCACATGTCATGTTTCCTCTGGAAAACTCCACTGTATACTGTGTTGAACATGAGAGCAAGCAATCAAATAATATTTTAGTCCATATGAAAATAATAGCACAGACCTCCTCAAAGGTTCTGTTTTGAGAACTCCCATTTTTGGGGTTCAGTGTGAATACATAATTTATCAGAATCTGCTGTAGGTGAGTATTTTTTGTGTAATTTCTGCTCCTTGTTTGTGGGCTGGATTCAGTGACTCACTTCTGAGGAATAGAATGCAGCAAAAGTGATAGGTTGTCAATTCCAATATTAAGTTATAAAAAGAACGTAGTGTGCGCTCTCTTGCTCTTGTCTAGAACCCCGTGCCCTAGAAGAAGCCGGGTTTTATGTCATAACGCAGCCTTTTGGGAGAGATCCTGTGAATTGCTTGGGAGCCTGTACTTTGTCACTTGAGTCTTGAGATGAAGGCAGCCCCAGCTCAGCCTTGATGGCAGTCTCGTGAGAGACCCCGAGTCAGAATTGGGTAACTAAGCCATCTCCTACTCCTCACCCACAGAAGCTGTGAGATAACAAATGTGTGTTGTGTGAAATTGCCACATTTGAGGGTTATTCTGTAATAAGAGATAACCAGTATGTTTGTTTTCTATACTTTATTTTCAGATTTGTGTCTTTATAGTTAAAGAATGGCGTTTTTATGCTGTGGATCATAGACTTTTACTTGTATTATTCAGTCCATTTGCCTATTTAAGTTTATATCTGATGTCTTTCTCTTTGTTTTCATTTTTTTATACTCTTGCCTTATA
>NW_023237341.1:0-1098 GCF_002007445.2 Ailuropoda melanoleuca | reverse complement strand
AAATTGTAAATCCCTTTGGACTTCTTTCATGTCCTATTCAAGTTCTTCCTGGTTTCACAGTTACTAACACATTTATGTCATCTTTTCTGTTAGATTGTAAGCTTCTTGAAGAATTCATACCCAACTTTACATCTTCCTTTAGCAGCATGTGTCCAGTGTCTGGTGCTCAAGAAGTGTTTGTTAAATGAGTGGTCTCTCAGTTTCTCATGGTGGACCCCATATTTTTAGAACCAGGGTCTTGATGCCAGGTAGAAGTTTGTACTGGCCCCGCCCCAGAGACTTACTCTGCCCTAAGGAACATAGTGGCCACACACTCCATGAAGCTCTGCCTGGCATCTTTCTTATTTACTAAGAGGAAGGTGGTGAAACATAATTGTGCACAGGAACTTCCTTTCCTAAGAGAAAGGTTTGGAATTTCAGTCTTGAGTTCTATAATTAGCTTTCCCATCAATTACAGTGGTATCCGTGTACAACAAGGGTTCTTTTGTCTTACTGGGAATTATGGCTTTTTAGAAATGGAACAAGGGGTATTCAGAAAAGGAAAACATTCACAACTGAATTTTTAAGATATTATTTATATGTTTATTTTATTTTTTTGAAGATTTTATTTATTTATTTATTTAAGTGAAAGAAAGACCACAAGCAGGGGGAGGATCAGAGGAAGAGAGACCCACAGACTCCATGCTGAGCGTGAGCTTGATGTGGGGCTCAATCTCATGTCCCTGAGATCATGATCTGAGCTGAAATCAAGAGTCAGAGGTTTAAGGGACTGAGCCACTCAGGCACCCCAAGGTATCATTTATATGTTTAATGGTGGCAGTTTCAGATATGCTTAGTTTCAAACTGATAAAGTTCATCTGACTTGTCACAAACAATCAAGCCAAACAGTGCTGGTACACTGGGACTATTCCTGTACAGCTCATTAATCCCTTCTTTGTTTGGAAATTCAGTGGGACTTTTCATTCCTCTATGGTGAACCGTGCGGGAATCTGGCATTTTGCCTTTTTTTCTTCTCTTTCCCCCTCACCCCCACCTTTTTTTTTTTTTTTAACTCTCTTCTCTTCTTAACGTTCGCTAGGACATCTATTCCTTCTGGTT
>NW_023237340.1:0-1098 GCF_002007445.2 Ailuropoda melanoleuca | reverse complement strand
TACTGAAAATCCACGTAGGTGACTATCTTTGGTCTTCTTAGGGTAGCCTAGTCCAGGGAGCTTCTCATAGTATTTTCTAAGGTGGTGGTTCTTTGGTATCAGAATGAATGACTTCTCTTTTTTTCTTCTCCATAGGCAAAAATCTCCTTTGTACTCCTTTGAACGGCCTTCTTTCCGTCTGTGGCTGTGCCCCCATAGACCAGGTCAGCAGAGGACCAGGGACTGTTGCTGGGGAGCTGTCTGCAAATGGGGTGAGGACAGGCTGGTCTCAGACTTGGTAAATGAGAGCAAGATAACCCCAAACCCCATCATCCAGAAAGAGCTGCTGTGACCACCTTTCTACACCCTCTCTCTGTCTGTAAATTGTTCAGGTGTAACTGTACGCTGTGTGTAATCATATCTGTAAAACATGCAGTTTGAGGTAAGCAGGACCATGTGTGCTGTTTTCCATTTGGCAACACGTGCTGAATAGGTCTCAATAGGAAGAAATAAAGATCTGCATCAAAGATGAGACAAAAACCCTCTAAAGGCCTGATATACCAGGGAAGCCATTTTAGATTTCTTTCTAAGTCAACACAGTTGTATATAAACTTGGTTCAAGCCCGAAGCCTGATTTATGGCCCCACACAAGCATTGTACCACCGCCTTGTGAATGTGTATGTAGCCTAAGGGAAACAGGTCTTATCCTTGAGATATGAATCAGTGCTCCCACCCCCTGCATTCCTTTACAGTATGCTAATCTACAATCTTTTGAGTTTTTGCAAGACTAAGAAGCATTTAACTCTGTAAAAACTGTTCCTTTCCCCAGCACTTTCTTCCCTGTGAAGAGCATGTTTCTTCAGGCAGCTGTCCCACCCTGGGCTCGAATAAAACTCTTTCTTTCTTTTAGAGATTCTGAAAGGTTTGTTCATTTTGAGTTGACAATTACTTGTATGCATTTACAATCCTAACGACAGACTGTGAAATTGCCTGACTTTTCTGGATCTTTTTTTTTTCTCTTTTAAATATTTTATTTATTTATTCCACGGAGATAGAGACAGCCAGCGAGAGAGGGAGCACAAGCAGGGGGAGTGGGAGAGGAAGAAGCAGGCTCCCAGC
>NW_023237339.1:0-1098 GCF_002007445.2 Ailuropoda melanoleuca | reverse complement strand
GGGATATTTCGTTTACTCATCAGGACAATCAGATCAGAAAAGAAAAACAGTCAACATCCATTTGGAAGATCTGAAAACAACGTGGTCTTGCTTAGGTAATAAATCCGCCTGTGGACATGTTGAAGTGCATGAAGCTTCCTTAGATGGCAGGAGATGGTCACGGGCAAACACATTGAAGAAGGATGGAAATTAGCATGGAGAGCCCAAGATGGCTGTCTTAGAAGCATTAGTTTTTTGTTTTTGGTTTTGTTTTTTTTCCTGAAGGCTTTGATAGGGGTAAGGTCAAACTATGCATTTGCTGTACTCTTTAGTACTCTTTAAAAAATAATGAGAACATCTGGGTTTAAAGGCTTCTTTTGTCTTAGGCTATGTTAATAAGCCGAATCTCCATTTTGAACTGAGTGTTGGCAAAGAATGGGGCTGTTGGGAATGCGGCTCTGTCCTTTATGTAGAGAAGAGGTTAATGGGTCAAAAACCTGGAACAAAACAAAACCCCTAAGTGATTCCAGGTTGATCTAAAATCGTTGATTTGTGAGAAAGAGCACATTAGCCTGACAAGTGGGGCTCATTCAAAATGGCCTTGTCTCAGTGCCAGCCCATTTCCTTGTTGGCTGTGTGGTGCCCTTCTCTTTGGAGCAGTGTGCTGACAGCCCCCGGACGTGCCACTGCATCACTGCCCTGTGAGTGGGCAGACCGGACCGCCAATACCAGACCTGCTGTCTCCTGGCTGTGAGACCCGCGCCAAGCTACTGCAACATTCTGAGCTTCAGTCTCCTCATTGGTGAAATCGGACTGAGATCAGCATTTGGCCCTCATAGACACTGGTGGGGCTTTAGCAAGGTCATGACTTTATCTTACTGTTGTTGTCAGTTATGCATCTCTGGACTCATAGATGGAAGGTCCTGCTGTGATAGTTCCCTCTGGAAATGTGAGCAGATCTGTCTGTCCTCTGATGAGGTCCAGGAGTGGATTTGGCCGGATGGTTATGAAAGTCTGAACGGCAATTATTCAGAGAGAGCAAATGAGCAACTGCATCAAATGTCGGAGTCTTTAGATTTAGGAAGTGTTTGGTCATGCTTACTATGCTCGGTGTAACTG
>NW_023237338.1:0-1070 GCF_002007445.2 Ailuropoda melanoleuca | reverse complement strand
ACGAAAACAAGTCTGGGTTTGGTACCAGCTATGTGCTCCCACTGCACCCTCTACTTGGCCCACAAAAGCGCTTCTGTCGCCTTCTTGCCATTACCGTACTCGACAGTCTGTCTCCTGGCTAGGCTGTCAGTGCCACGCAGGAGGGCCCTGTCTACTCCAGATCCCCAGGGAGAGTGCGGTATCAGAAGCATGGAAGGTGCTCAACACCACTGGGCATCGGGGTGGCCCTCTGAAGAGCCCCAATCTCATCCAGTGTTGCCAACCCGCTGGGTAACCCGGGACAAGGCTTGAACCCCTTGGGGCCGGTCAGAGACCACAGCCTGTGTCCCACCAGTGCTGCCAGTAGCGTGCCCATCTCTCCCTGCGGAACACCGTGGAGAGGCCGTTCCTTTCTGCTGAGTTTCCTACGCACGGAAATCTTGCAGGAGCAGCCAGACTTCGGAGCCCTTCATTTATTATTCATTTATTTCCTTGTAATACCATTGCTGTTGCACTCGAAGGACACGGCCTTGGCACAGGCTTCCCTCCTGCAAGCGAGCACTGATTCAACCAAGCCTCGGCAAATCTTGTCTGAAGGTCTCCAATTCAGAGCAGCCAAACCAGCCCAGGGTGCAAAGAGGCAATCTGGAGTCAGGACGTCCTCTTTCCCATTAACCACGCTCTCTAAACATCCCAAGTGTGTTCACATTTATCACTGCCTTTAAAAAAAAATCTTATTTTCCTAACAATCCTCTGAGGGATGGAGCTTGGGGTTTATTATGCATTTTCCAGGTAAGGAGACTGAGGCTCAAAAAGGCAGAGGACCTCGTCCCAGGTCGGAGAGCTCCTAAATGACAGAGCTGATGAGAACCCAGGGATAACTGGTTCCACAGCTCACACACTCTGTTATACTGTATCCTCCCTTCTAGATTCTAAAGATATTTTTAAGAATGATTTTAAAATCTTGAACATATCTGCAAATTAATTTTTATTCCCCAAAACAAATGAGTTTGAAAAACAGGAAGAAAAGCAAGAAATGAAGGGGAAGCTACTTCACACCTTCGAAGTCAACCTAAGTCTGTTACAAGTCC
>NW_023237337.1:1377-1552 GCF_002007445.2 Ailuropoda melanoleuca | reverse complement strand
CGGACGTGTTTTGGGCCTTTTCGTTCCATTGCCGCCAGCAGTTGTGCCAGGATTTCCCCAGGGAGCAAACATTTCATTGGAAGCGTGTTTTAGCCGAATTGTCTTTCTCAGTGCTGTGTTCGTCGTGTTTCACTCACGGAACCAAAGCACCTTGATTCCTGTTCCACCTTCCATA
>NW_023237337.1:481-1011 GCF_002007445.2 Ailuropoda melanoleuca | reverse complement strand
GTCCCTGTACGGTGTTGTTTCTGACGGACGTGTTTTGGGCCGTTTCGTTCCATTGCCACCAGCAGTTTTGACAGGATTTCCCCATGGAACAAACATTTCGTTGGAAGCGAGTTTTGGCCGAATTGTCTTTCTCAGTGCTGTGTTCGTCGTGTTTCACTCACGGTACCAAAGCACCTTGATTCCTGTTCCACCTTCCATAAGGCCAACGTGACTTCAAGGGCTTTCCACTCACACTTTGTTTCTTGGTTCTAAGGGCTGGATCCTCCCCAGGCCCCTACACCCAATGTGGAATCGGGGTCCCCAGTGAAAAGGCTGCTGTTCGCTGGAGGTGTTTTCCTGGACGCTCTGCATTATTACCAATGAGAAGGGCGCTGAGTGCTCGAAAATCCTGAACCTTTTCATTCATGCTCCCTTACTCACGAGAGATGATGATCGTTGATATTTCCCTGGACTGTGTGGGGTCTCAGAGACCAATATGGGGCACTCTCGTCAGGGTTCCGCCACCACTTTCCCTCATGTTTCCCTATTCA
>NW_023237337.1:0-417 GCF_002007445.2 Ailuropoda melanoleuca | reverse complement strand
TGTTTTGGGCCTTTTCATTCCATTGCCGCCAGCAGTTTTGACAGGATTTCCCCAGGGAGCAAGCATTTCGTTGGAAGCGGGTTTTGGCCGAATTCTGTTTCTCAGTGCTGTGTTCATCGTGTTTCACTCACGGTACCAAAGCACCTTGATTCCTGTTCCACCTTCCATAAGCCCGTCGTGACTTCAAGGTTTTCCCCTCACACTTTGTTTCTTGGTTCTAAGGGCTGGATCCTCCCCCGGGTCCTGCTNAAGCCCGTCGTGACTTCAAGGTTTTCCCCTCACACTTTGTTTCTTGGTTCTAAGGGCTGGATCCTCCCCCGGCTCCTGCTCCCAATGTGGAATCGGGGTCCCCAGTGAAAAGGCTGCTGTTCGCTGGAGTTGTTTTCCTGGAAGCTCTGCTTTATTACCAATGAGAAG
>NW_023237336.1:0-1098 GCF_002007445.2 Ailuropoda melanoleuca | reverse complement strand
TTTTTTCTCCTTGCTCTGCATCAGGTGGCTTCTCCTTCAATGACTACATATTCTCTATGGGTCCAACCACCATCACATTGGCCCACCATGCCTCCAGATCCTATTGAATCCAATACTTAGATTGTATTAACACTACCACTTCTCTTTGTCCTTCCAGCCTGGAGGTCAGATTGACTTTCACATGTTGCTAATCATTGGGTTCCCCAACTTTCCCTCATTTGGCTCCCCTCCTGTGAAACCAGTCCTCTGCATTTAATTTTCACTGTGTTAAATATTTAGAGATGTTTCTATTTTCCTGGACAATCCCTGACTGTTATATGAGGCCAATTACACTGATTGATTTTCTAATGTTAAATTTCTTTGTATTCCTGGGATAAACCAACTCTGTCACCAGCAATTAAATATGTTTATCTTTATAACAAATAGAAACAAAACACAACACCCTGGACCCTGAAATCACCTCTAAGTAGGCTCCACACCAACGTGGTGCTCAAACTCATGACCCCAAGATCAAGAGTCACATCTTCCACTGACTGAGCCAGCCAGGGGTCCCTCCATGAAATCTCCTCTAAATGACATTTTAATCTCTCTCATCCTCTTCACAGCATTCTCAAAAACAATTTTTAGACTTTCAGTTCTCAGTTCCACAGGTAAAGAACTTGGAAGTTGCCTCTCCTTCCTAAAAATGAGTAAAAAGCTGAACAGACTAAAAAATGAACAACTCTTCTTGGATCCATAGAAGAGGGGAGGACACCAGGCAAACAAAGTCCCTAAGAATGGAGAGACAGACAGGTGAATACAGGAGGTTGATAACTTACCAGAGCAGAGGCTTATAACTGAAAACCATTGTGGGAACCAGTTCTGGGGTTACCTGAACTGTAATTGATGAATTACTAGAGGCTCAGCATAGACAACTTTGAGAGTTAAAAACTCCAGGAAGCAATCACTGGGGGAGCCCCACAATACTTTAAGATTTACTCTAAGAGCCCAACCAGGTTCCTAGAGTAAATATCAAGAAAAATCCCCCCATGCTTCTGGAAGGGGCAGGTACAAAGGAACCATTTTGAAATATGCTAGAACACTCTCCTTCTTTTTTTT
>NW_023237335.1:0-1097 GCF_002007445.2 Ailuropoda melanoleuca | reverse complement strand
GTTAAGCGTCTGCCTTCGGCTCAGGGCGTGATCCCGGCGTTTTGGGATCGAGCCCCACATCAGGCTCCTCTACTGGAAGCCTGCTTCTTCCTCTCCCACTCCCATGCTGTGTTCCCTCTCTCGCTGACTGTCTCTCTGTCACATAAATAAATAAAATCTTAAAAAAAAAGAACAGGAAATTGCTCCTTTTTAACCTTAAAATGATATTTATGGCAACTGGTATTACCAAAGAGCTGTAATATTTTGTCCCTTATACCTTCTGCCAAGTTGTGCTTGAGGAAAAGGGGCTAAATCCTCCAGAAAGTACTTCTGTAGTTGTAGGAATGAAAAGATGAGACACATAGCAACCAATATGAATGAGCCAGAGGGTTCGTAGATCCAAATTTAGTACAAAATTTGTTAAATATCCCTGAGTCAGAAAATTTTCAGCAAGTCACAAAAAAGAAAATCTCAAAGTAAAATAGAATGATATATTCTACTCCAACCCAGAGGTAAAATGAGGGTTACTCCAAGGCAGGTACAGCAAATACGTGACACATATGCTGCCATGTTCAAGTCCTCTGTTCATGCCCGGTGCCATTAATTAACTGTAGCACCTTAATTCTCAGCTCAGACTCTGTCTCAAAAGCTGACAGGAGTTACCATAGGACTCGAGATTCACTGATGTATCTCTAGTACCTACCACAGAACCTGGGACCTTCTTTGTGCTCAGTAAATATTTGTTGGTGATGAATGGATTGGAGTTGACAAACAAGATTAAACCTATTTGCCATCACTATCAGGGCAGTGATTAACAAAAAAGATAACTTTTTTGTCCAATTCACCTCTCCAGAATAGGTGAATTCTGAGAAGTTAAGGCCTCCTTGTCTGGGAATGTGATGTCCCACTAGGAAGAGCTGAGCATACAGTAATGGCCTGGTGTGTTTGTGGATTGTGCATGAAACTGAGAAGTAATTCTTTTTATTCTTTATTTTTTTAATTAAAAATTGTTTTATTATGTTATGTTAGTCACCATGTTATGTTAGTCATCATTAGTTTTTGATGTAATGTTCCATGATTCATTGTTTGCATATAACACCCAGTGCTCCATGCAATAC
>NW_023237334.1:0-1097 GCF_002007445.2 Ailuropoda melanoleuca | reverse complement strand
TATCAAATTTATTAATTCAACAAATACTTACTGAGTCTTCTGTGTGCAGGCAGAGAATATTCTCTTTACTTGGGATGTTTTTTATCCCTTAGAAGATCAGAATATCTTTCCACACTGGAAGATTAAACCAGCCATTTCTATTTTCCTATTTTTAGTGTTTATTCATTTAGACTTTTACATTTAACTTTTTCAAATGTCTGAAATGTAATTTAAAGTGTGAGATAAAATGAGGCTCTACCTGACCTTTTCCCTCAGAGGCTAAACCAACTACAATTAGCCCTGGAACAACACAGGCTTGAACTGTGAGGGTCCACTTACATGTGGATTTTTTACAATAAATACCATGCAGCACTCTAAATGTATTTTTTCTTCCTTATGATTGTCTTAATAACATTTTCTCTGGCTTTACCGTTAAGAATACAGTATACAAAATACATATAACATACAAAATATGTGTCAATTGACTGTTTATGTGTTATCAGCATCCAGTCAACAGGAGACTATGAGTAGTTGAGTGTTTGGGGGAGGAAAAAATCACATGTGACTTTTCAACTGCACCCCAACCCCTGCACTGTTCAAGAGTCCACTATGTGTCAGTACTAGTTCTCGTATTACAACTTCTTGAAACATCTGGAATGGCTATACTTCCCTCATTTTTTCTTTCAAATTTTTAGTCCATCTTCCTTTTTTATCCTTCTGCATTAATTTCAGTCTGATTTTGTCAACTAAAAAAAGTAGTCCACTAGAGACTGCTACTGTTGAGTTAAGCTTAGACGAACTAGCATACATAAAGTGCAAGCTTTCTTAAATATCTACTAATAAAAAATCACAGGTTTTTAATACAAGAATCTGTATTTTTAGACAATTTATTTTTAAGATCTTGCAGGGCTTTCGTAGTTTCTATATATAAAATGTTTATTAATTTTTCTGTTCTGCAGTATTTTCTGACGTGTTTCTAGGCTATAAGAGATGATTTCTGTATACTTACCTTGTTCACTTTCAATTGATTCACACAGATAACATTTCTATTTGGAATGTCAAGAATAAGTACTCACCCTCCTCACTAAGAGTCATACATTTGCTCACACTAAACACTG
>NW_023237333.1:0-1097 GCF_002007445.2 Ailuropoda melanoleuca | reverse complement strand
TGAGTTCCTAGTACATCAAATGACAAGAAGCCTCACCAAGGCAAGGATAAAGAGAAGATCCTAAGAGTTTCATAGAGCAAAGGGAATCGGAATGCATCACACATCCCCTCAGCAACATAAATGCTAGAAGACAGTGGTGCAACACTAAAAAAATCTGAAGGAAAAGAATTTTCAGCCTAGGCTTCTATACCCAGCCAAACTTTCTCTTAGATGGGAAGCAGTAGGTTAAAGATGACATTTTCAGATATGCAAGGATTAAAAAAATTAATAACAACCTCCCATGCATTTTTTTAAGGAAGCTTCTGGAGGATGTACTAGTGGGAAACAAGAGAGAAAATCGAGAAAAGAAGCTACAGAACTAAGGAACAGGAGACACAATACAAAGTGGTAAAGAGGAGCCAGTGGTACAGGGAGGGGAGCTCTGGGTGGAGAGCCATTCGGGAGCCCAGGGACTCACTGACATTCGAAGGAACAGGAAGGAAGCCTCCAATTTAAAAGAGGAAAATAAAGAAATTGGCAGATTTTCTAATACGATTGAGCATATAAAACAAAAAAGCTAGTAATGGATATTATAATGGATCAATGGAATAACTAAAGAATCAAAACTATGCAGGAAAGTTTGAAAATAACAAAAAATTAGAGAGGTCCTTTTTAATGCCAGGAGAAACAAAAAGTTTTACTGAAAAAAAAAATAAAAAAGGAAATATCCCAGTACGTTGAAATAAACAATACCTACCTAGTCAGAATAATGTAAACACCAAGTACCAACTTATGTAAAAAAACATAATTGTGTTGAGAGGATGGAAAAGAGAAAAGAACGAAGATCTCACCTACCACAACAAGAACTCAATACTGGAGCGTTAAATTTGACAGTGAGTTCATCAACGTCACAAGATTCAAGATGAATGCACAAAACTCAATTGCATTTCTTTATACTCACCATGAACATGTGGAAACCAAAAGTAAAAACACAACACCACTTACAATTGCTTCAAGGGAAAAAAGAAGACCTAGGTATGCCCTTAAGAAAATAAGTAGAGGATCTGTATTCTGGAACTTACAAAATACTAATGAAAAAAATCAAAGACTTAAGTAAA
>NW_023237332.1:0-1097 GCF_002007445.2 Ailuropoda melanoleuca | reverse complement strand
TCCTCCCTGCTCTCAATGGCAATAAAAACATCAAACCTAGTCTAATCCCGGAGTAGATTAACACTCAAATACATGCACAAAAGCCAAGCAGAAGGGAATTTGTGCTTATATACAGAGATTAAATAAATAGTATCTACTTTCCTATGCATATGTCCAAATTTAAAAAAAAGAAGAGGAGGAGATGCAGAAGGAGAAGGAAGAGGAAGATGATTGTAGGCATATAAAAATATGAAAAATCGAACAAAGCACACCTCAAATTAGCATCATATTAAGTAATGAGAAACTAGATGTTTTTCTTCTAAGTTTGGGAAAAAGGCAAGGAAATTTTCTCACTTCTCCTACTCAGCACCAAACTGGAAATCCTAGCAGTGCAATAAAGCAAGAAAAAGGGAAAACAGACAGATTAGAAAAGAAGAATGCAAACTGTCTTTATCTGCAGATATCATGTTGAACTATGGAAAATCTACCCTGCTAAATCTACATAAAATGCCCCAGAGTTGAAAAAAATTTGGCCAGGTTTATTGTGGGGCAGGGGGAGGTGCCCAGGATATAATGCAGATTGTGAAAAATGTGTCTAATTCTACTACACATAGATGATATATTTAAGGCAATGAAGACTACTTTAAACCAAAAACAAAAAACATCTGTTTGAGGGCACCTGACTGGCTCAGTCAGTAGAGCACAAGATTCTTGATCTTAGGGTCACAACTTCAGACCACACTTTGGTCATGGAGCTGGATTAAATATATATATATAAAAATTATAGTGTCACTATTGAGTGCTAGATTTCTCACTGTTGAGGAAGGACATTACAAATAAGCAAGGAAAATGTTAGAATGAACTCTGTGCTTATGAATTAGAGTTATATATATTGGTATGAAATTATATTTATTTAATAGTTAGATAAATAGACAGATAAGAAAACAAAAATCAATATATGTGTTTATTGTACATGTGTAGGTACAGATTTTTCCTAACTCCATTCTCTTGGAGGGCCTAGAATCAGTGACACCCCAGAAGCAATGAGCACATCTTGTGTCTAGATCATGGCTTCTAAACACCATTTTCTAATAAAAGAAATAAAGACCCTTTTTTTT
>NW_023237331.1:0-1097 GCF_002007445.2 Ailuropoda melanoleuca | reverse complement strand
TCACGCCCTGAGCCGAAGGCAGACGCTTAACCGCTGTGCCACCCAGGCGCCCCTAAAGATTTTATTCTTAAATAATCTCTACACCCAACATGAGGTTCGAATTTAGAACCCTGAGATCAAGAGTTGCATGCTGTACTGAATGCGCCAGCCAGGCACCCTGCAAACTGGTCATTTTAAAGTCCCAAACTGATATTTTAAAGTTGGAGTTGTCCCTTAATGATTTATTTTTATTTTTTTTAAGTTTTACTTTTTTATTTTTTAAGTCATCTCTTACACCCAATGTGGGGCTCAAACTGACAACCCCAAAATCAGAAGTCAAACACTCTTCTAAGCCAGCCAGGCGCCCCTAACTTTTTAAACATGAAGCATCATAGGTATGAGTTACATAATGTACACATATAGCTAGAGAGTAATAAAATGAACACCTATGTCCCACTGTACAATTTAAGAAACAGAACATTATCAAGACCACTGAAGTACCTATTACCCTGAATTTTATCGTATCCTTTGCAGTTTAACCATTTGAGGCACAGTTTTATATGTTTGACAATATACACTGATGTGAAGTACAACATATGTTACTCTAGTATTTTTGGTTTTTCTGGCTCACCACTGTATTTCTGAGATTCACCCACATTGATGCAGAGCCATAGTTTACTATATGCCACTATATGCCTGTGTACCATTTTTATCCATTCTACTATAATGAATATTTGAGTTATTTTTCATTTTTTAAAATTCGAAAACAGGGCTATTGTGAACCACCCTGATGTCCATGTAGGAGTTTTCCTAGAATATATACCAAAATTCACCAAGTACTTAAAGTATGCAAATTTGACAGTTACTATACATGATCTTTTTTCCCACCCAAAATCACAAAACAGGGGCTCCTGGGTGGCTCAGTTAGTTAAGTGTCTGCCTTCCGCTCAAGTCATGATCCCAGCGTTCTGGGATCGAGCCCTGCATCAGGCTCCCAGCTCAGCAGGAAGCCTGCTCCTGCCTCTCCCACTCCCCCTGCTTGTGTCCCTCTCTCTCTGCCTCTTTATCAAATAAATAAATAAAATCTTTAAAAAAAAAAAAAAAAAAAAACCCATTTA
>NW_023237330.1:0-1097 GCF_002007445.2 Ailuropoda melanoleuca | reverse complement strand
TGCTGAGGTAAGTACAACAAAGCAATTAGTCACTTGTAGCTGACCTCTTTTTTGAAAACTGGAAGCTGTATCAGAAAAGTTTTGAAAAAAATTAAGTCTAAGACAATGTTTCCAGAATTCAATACTTTTTGAGTATTTACATATGTTACTAATCCACAGTAGGCTGATGCCTCCTGGGTATTGACTGGCCAGCAGAGTCAACTAACACAATACATGAGGTCCAGGTGCTTCTGCTTATACTTTTCAGTCCAAGTACACTTCAGTACTCACGTGTTGGGCCATGCCCTTAGCCACTTCCATCATTTGGATAAAAGTAAACAATAAGTAGGATCTGACTGAGTTATGTTTGGAAGGGTTCTCAATAAACGAGACATTGTGTATGAAGTGCCTGGCAAACAGAAAGAGCTCAATAAATGTTAGCTTTTAAAAAATTCTGCAATTGCTTTGGATAGAACCCAGAAATAGCAGTGAAAGCCGTGGTTGCTTCCAACCTGGGAGGCCTGTCTACAACCATTTTATTCAAACTTTTGAGGGAATAGTATGGTACTGTGTTCTGGTTCACAGGATAAAAATAAAGTTGGGCTAACTATAATTTTGCCATGCTCCTTGGTACAGTTCTGAACTCACTTTGAAATTAGCAATCTTGGGGAAGACTTCCTGAAATTTTTATCAGACTTGCTGACAAAGTACCTATTCTTCCACATGCTTTTTATGGAGGGAGGGAAGGGGGAAATAATCTTACCAAAATGAATGGGATGAATGACAGTGCCCTGCTGGATCAATATCTTAGGTAAATTCATAATAGAAACAAAAGTACAGACACTGTGTTCTCGTAAATATTACTATTACAACACGAAAGTCTGTAGACATTGTGGAAAGCCCTCATTTAGTCACTTTACAGAGACTTTTCTCCCAAAACTAGGGACTATATTTTTTTCTTTCAGGAGTCATTGACCCACAAGGGAAAACAAATAATTAAGGGTCTCACAGGAGATTAAAAGAAACTTAATTATCACTGGATTACTTTATAAAGTCACAGTAAAAAGTGAAACATACCTGATATAAAATTTAAGAACAGGGGCGCCTGGGTGGCACAG
>NW_023237329.1:0-1097 GCF_002007445.2 Ailuropoda melanoleuca | reverse complement strand
TCCCTCTCTCGCTGGCTGTCTCTATCTCTGTCAAATAAATAAATAAAATCTTTAAAAAAACAAAAACAAAACAAAACAAAACGAAAAAACAAAGTCACACAGCTTTTAAGTGTTGTGGCTTGAATCCAATGCCTTTCACATTCCACAGAAGGTACGTATGACTCAAATGTTATATTATCTATGAAGATTCTTAGCTGAAGCCTTAGTCTAGTGATACAGTTAGGCGTATCCTAGAACGGTGTTATTCGTTACGTGATTTACAGTGGCTGCTGTTCCAGAAACTCTTTGTTACTACTCAGAGACACAGTGTCTTAATCTGTTGGGTCTGCTGGCACAGAATACCATAGACTGGGTGGCTAAAACAAAAATACTGCTCACAGTTCCAGAGGCTGGAAAGTAAGTCCCAGATGGGGGCACTGGCAGATTCAGTGTCTGGTGAGAACCCTCTTCCTGGATCATAGATGCTGCATTCTGTGTGTCCTAGCATGCTGGAATGGTCGAAGGAGCTCTGCGGGATGGCTTTTCTGTAAAAGCACTAATCCCTTCATGAGCGCTCTACCCTCATGACCTAATCACCTCCCAAAAGCTTCATCTCCAAAAACCATCACATTGGGGATTTGTTTCCAACATATGACTTTTGGAGGGGGACACAAATATTCAGTCTATAGCATATAGGAAGTACGGACATTTCCGGTAAGGAGTGAGAAACATCTATAGCAATCTGGTGTTGCCGTGGCTCTTCCAGAACACGATCAGTGAACTCATCTCAGTGAACAGGGTATAGACCAGTCCGAGGGTTCTCAGATTTGGGTAGCGGGTCCCATATGTGGAAAGCTGCACATTATGTAGGTGTTTCGGGGACATGTTAAAGGCTAGCGATAATAAAAACAAAACAAAACTAAGCAATAATAACAGTTTTAAAAAGCCCTCAAATAAAGACACTCTCTATACACCTGCACTCATTCAAAGATTCTGGTCACAGTCCCCACCATACACCCCAAATTGAAACTCAGTTAAAATTTCTTTAGAGGGGCGCCTGGGTGGCACAGCGGTTAAGCGTCTGCCTTCAGCTCAGGGCGTGATCCTGGCGTTGTGGG
>NW_023237328.1:0-1097 GCF_002007445.2 Ailuropoda melanoleuca | reverse complement strand
CCATTCCATAGATTGCCTTTCCATTTCGTGCAGAACCAATCTGGATTTAGAACATGAGATCCTGAACTTCAAACTCATGTCAGGATGGGATGAGATCTTAACTGGCCTAATCCTTTCTGTGTCCTCCCTCTGGGAGCCTTGAACTGCCATTTTACATGTCTGACATACTCACTGGAGAGACAGGCTACATGGAGAAGAAGAAGGCAGAAAATTCCAGTCTTCTAGACATCCCTGCCAAGGCACAATTCCCATGGGTAAAGTCATCTTAAACTCTCCCTAAAAGCCCCTAATCAGTTGAATACCAGAGAAGAACCTCAGTTCATGCCACATAGGACAGTAAAATTGTTCAGTCAAGTCCTCAACAAATTCATATGCAGTCAGATACAGACCTATGTGTGTAGAGAGATACAGGCCTGTGTGTGATCATATCAAATACATATACATACACATATGTATGTATGGGAAGTCAGATACTCACCCTTGTGTTGTCAGATACAGACCTCTGTGTGTCCACATATAGACACGTATATGAAATGGAATACAGACCTACAGATCATTGAAAAATGTACCTACATGTGGTTATATAGAGCTACATGAGGTCAGATACAGATCTCTGTGGTTTGATACCTACTTGTGTATTGTCAAATGTAAGCCTATGAACATTTGCATACGAACATACACCATGCCTTTGAGGATTCTGATGTAATTCATGCCAGCAAAAGACACTGAGCCCTTTCTAATCAGCTCATTGAAAATGTGAACAAACTGAGGGTTATGGAAGGGGACACCAGTTTGGGGGTACAGTAACTGGGTGACGGGCATTAAGGAGGGCACATGATGTGATGAGCACTGGGTGTTATACGCAACTAATAAATACATCCGAAACTAAAGATGTACTATATGTTGACTAATTGAACTTAAATTTTTAAAAAAGAAAACGTGAATCAAATGTAAATAAGACAAGCTGCTTTTAAATTAAGAAAACCGAAAGGTTTATGTACACTCTATGGAGATGATTACAAATTTTTATTGAGACATTGATCAAACCTTCACAATACATGACTCATTCTGGATGGGAAACAAGATATGAAAACATG
>NW_023237327.1:0-1097 GCF_002007445.2 Ailuropoda melanoleuca | reverse complement strand
CAGGCTCCTCCGCTGGGAGCCTGCTTCTTCCTCTCCCACTCCCCCTGCTTGTGTTCCCTCTCTCGATGGCTCTCTCTCTCTCTGTCAAATAAATAAATAAAATCTTTAAAAAAAATCGTTTGTTAAATAGCTCTTGTGACATCCTTTTTGTATGATTGCAATTGTTTGTGTGCTTGTATCTGCTGTCTTCCAGGCTCTTTTCTATTTAGTATACTTGAGGTTACATGAAAAATGACATTTAGATATCTGAGTTATTACCTTAATTGGTCTCAGATTCTCTGTACCCAGATTTCATCAGATGGTTCCCATCTATATCATTCATTTCAGTTTTTTGTGTATTAATGTAGGGCACAAACTGAATGCTGCTCACCCTTTGGACAAAAAGGCTTTGTAAATTATTTTGTTCTAGCTTGGATAGAATTCTTTACAAAGCATTAGCTCTAAGACTTTAGTAGGTAAGAGAGGGAGATGAACGGGTCTAGAGAAACAATAACCAAAATAAAGAAAAAATGAATGAATGAATGAATGAATGAATGAATGAATGGTTCTTCAAGGATCGTTAATATCAACTCTGATGTCTTTCTTCTCCAGTGCCTGACACTTCTTCTAAAGTGGGCATTCGGTCCACATTACAGCCTGACTCAGGGCTACAATGTACCAGTAATGCAAACCGCATTACATAACATTTTAAATGCAGGTCTCAGCAGACTCGTAGCTTTTCAGATTCTCTGACAGATACTTAGGTTGACATTAAACTGCCTGATGAATCCAAGAAAGTGACAGGAACTCTATTAATACCTGGATACAGAATTCATATGGGAACACAGTAGGTCAGGAAGAGATTCCTAAAGGAAGAAATTTTGTCCAAGAATAGACTCAATCAGTTTGATTTGGTCAAAACTGAAGAAAGAGTATGAAAGAAGAAGTGAAAGGGTTGGAGAGGGAAGACTAGCACAGACATTTTTGAGAAGTTATAAATGACAATAAATAGAGATTCTATTTGTAAGTCTTAAGAATGTCATTAAGGCATGGGGCGCCTGGCTGGCACAGCGGTTGGGAGTCTGCCTTCAGCTCAGGGCGTGATCCCGGCGTTATGG
>NW_023237326.1:0-1419 GCF_002007445.2 Ailuropoda melanoleuca | reverse complement strand
CATAATTTTAATAATTTCGGTCCTTTCTCTTTTCTTTTGGATAAGTCTTGCCAGTGGTCTGCCAATTTTATAGATTTTCTCAAAGAAGCAGCTTCTAGTCCTGTTGATTTGCTCTACTGTACTTCTGGTTTCTAATTCATTGATTTCTGCTCCTGTTTTGCTCAACTGCTTCCTCGTGAGTGGGTTAAGCCTGTCCCTCTGTTGCTGTTCCAGCTTCTTGAGGAGAGAATATAGGAACTGCATTTTTGATTTCTCTATTTTTTTGAGTGAGGCTTGGATGGCTACGTATTTCCCCCTTAGGACTGACTTTGCAGTATCCCATGNCCCCTTAGGACTGCCTTTGCAGTATCCCATAGGTTTTGGACCGTTGTGTATTCATTCTCGTTGGTCTCCATAAATTGTTTAATTTGTTTTTTGATTTCCTGGTTTATCGAGTCATTCTTGAGCAGGATGGTTCTTAGCCTCCAAGTGTTTGAGTTTCTTCCAGGTTTTTCCTTGTGACTGAGTTCCAATTTCAGAGCGTTGTGGTCTGAGAATATGCATGGGTTAATTCCAATCTTTTGGTATAGGTTGAGACATCTTTTGTGTCCCAGGACATGATCTATTCTTGAGAATGTNGAGAATGTTCCATGGGCATTTGAATAGAATGAGTATTCTTTGGTTCTGGGGTGTAGTGTTCTATATATATCTATGAGGTCCAACTCGTCGAGTATGGCATTCAAAGCCTTTGATTCTTTGCTTAGTTTTTGCCAGGGTGTTCTGTCTATTTCTGATAGTGGGGTGTTGAGGTCCCCTACTATTACTGTGTTCTTATCTATATGTCTCTTTATTTTGGTTAAGAGTTGGCTTTGTGTATCTTGCTGCTCCCTTGTTGGGGCATATATATTTATAATTGTCATATCCACTTGTTGAATTCTTCCTTTAAGAATAATATAGTGCCCTTCTGTATCTCTCTCTATGGCCTCTAGTTTAAAATCCAGTCTATCTGATATGAGANCTATCTGATATGAGAATTGCTACTCCAGCTTTCTTTTGAGGTCCATTTGCGTGGAAGATGGTACTCCATCCCCTTACTCTAAGTCTGAATGCATCTTTGGGTTCAAAATGAGTCTCTTGTAGACAGCAAATGGATGGGTGATGTCTTTTTATCAAATCTGCAACCCTGTGGTGTTTTATGGGAGCATTTAAGCTGTTCACGTTGAGACTGCATACTGAGAGATATGATTTTAATGATTCCATGTTACCAGTAAAGTCTTTGTTTGTATCGGTTGTGACTTTCCACTCTGTATCACTCTTGGGGCCTTTTTACCTTTATAGAACCCCCCTTAATATCTCCTGTTGGGCTGGATTCATGGTTATGAAATTGGTTAATGACTGGCAATTCTGGAACATCTTTATTTCTCCATCAATTCTGAATGA
>NW_023237325.1:0-3427 GCF_002007445.2 Ailuropoda melanoleuca | reverse complement strand
TAAATATTCCATACTGATGCACAAGTATATTCAACTTCAATTCCCAAGGTGCTGTGTCCTGAAGCCTGGTGACAGTGGCTTCCATGTAGTAATGTTATCATCTACTGCGTTTCCTGTATTTGACTCTCCTGGGTGAGCACTTCAAGGATACAGCAAAGTCAGTTCAAATATCAGGATCTCTACATTTCAAACGTTATTGGTTTTCTCCCCTTTACTTTTATCACTGCTATTGAGTTACTGTTTCTTACTACATTTCCCATAATTCTTCACTATGTTCATTTCACCCAGCCAGCTCTTTTTTTCACCCTCCCTAGAATCTGACAGGCCACAGAAATATCTGATTTCAAAGAGATGCTCGCATTCTATACTGATCCCATCTAGGAGTGTAAATGCCCAATGTCACGCTGCCGAGTAGAGAAAGGTAAGAAAAATTGTTACTGGTCTTTGTATTCCTCTAATCTTTTAAAATCTTTTGAAGAAACAGAAATGTTTTATTTTTCAACCACTGTCTTAGTTACTTCTTTTTGCTCCATCTGTGCAAACCAAAATGCAATAAAATTTTTGAATGATAGAACTGGAATGTGTACTCAAAATGTGACACCAATAAGATTGCAAGGAATATTGAAGAAAGTCTTCCATAAGCCTGACAATGACTCTGACTCCAACAGCATGGATTTGAATATAAATCTTGCACAAATAAATGAACTAGTAAGAAAAAAATTAATTTGCTATCCTGATAGATTGATATTTCAGTATAGCAATGCAAAGACAAATAGATTCACTTAAATTAGGATAGATAGTTTCACAACTATCAGAAAAGATGTATTAAGTTCCTACTCTCAAATAATTTCATGATATGATTGTTTTTCACANAGAGGCTCGATTATTTTTTTTCACAACTATCAGAAAAGATGTATTAAGTTCCTACTCTCAAATAATTTCATGATATGATTGTTTTTCACATTTTGCAAATAAGGAATCAACATTTAAGACAAGAAAAAATCCAAAGAAAATTTGAATTGGCTAAAGCAAAATTTGGTTACTCTGTAGTAACAGGATTTTTTTTTTAACTGAATGTGAGTGTAATCAGACAGTCCTGTTTTCCAACTAGTGTAGATTATGGTTCTGTATTAAATATATGCATTTGAAGCTTGTTTGATTGTTTACTGCTTGGGATCAATATAAAACTGGTATATTAAAATATGCCATGTATGTGGTTAACCCAGTTTCAAATCATTAAACCATTATTTAGTAATTAGCAATGTTCTTATAAAAAGAATGAGATACATGCATCATTTATTTTCAGTACAGCTTTGCATAATTAGGGTAATATGCAATTTGATCTATTAAACTACTAATTAAATACAAAATATTTAATATGTACCAGAGAGTTATGCTCTGAAATTGCACAATTATCCATTGTGTGGTTATTTCCTTCATTGACCCTTCCTCCAAAGCATGGGGGAGAAATCCATAAAATACTTTCAGGGAAAAAGGGAGTATTAAGATACAATGAGAGCCACAAAGAAGTCCTGAGTTGGTCAGTAGTGTTACACTTCTCCAGGCAAATAGAAAAATCTAATTTGTGTTCTACCTCCTTCCCAAGCCCCTTCTTTGTGCCTTTGAATATGGTGTAATGAATAAGATGGCCCCAAACAGTCAGAAAAAGGAAAAGGGGGACAATTGAAGTATCTAGATTATTGAAAAATTGGAAATTTTTTCCAGTTTTATTGAGAAATAATTGACATATATAACATCACTTATGAGCTTAAGGCATACAGCATGCTGATTTGATTTACATGTATTGTGACACTGTTACCACAATAGGTTCAGCCTACATACATTTTCTCATTTCAATACAATAAAAAGAAAAGAAAGAAGTAAATAATAAAGGGGAAAAGTGATCTCCTGGTGATGAGAACTCTTAGGATCTACTCTCTTACCAACTTTCCTATCATATAGCAGTGTTAGGTATAGTCATCATGTGAAACATCACATCCCTAGTACTTTTATAGAGAGCATTTCTAAAAAAAAAAAAAAAAAAAGAGGTGTTTTTTCAATCTTTAATTAGGGAGTCTATCCATATGAAGATTCCTACCCCTGGTGAGAAGCCAAAGTCATGTATTCTTATTATACTTTTCTAATTTAGCTTCAATGTGCTCTCAGATGAAATCTTATCACTTTACTCAGAATTTATCACTTTATTCCACTCAAGAATCTAGTACTGTCTACAATATCAAATCCAGCCTCATACATTACTCAAGTCTTTCCTGTATATCAGCTCTTGCTAATTTTAGAATAATAATAATGAGGATGAAAACAATAAAAGCTAATATTTTCCTAGGTATTGTGCTAAATGAGTTACATTATCTCATTTAATTGATTGAGGTAAAAAAAATGGGGAAACTGAGGGGTGCCTGGGTGGCTCAGTTGGTTAGGCATCCAACTCTTGATTTCGGCTCAGGTCATGATCTCAGGCTTGTGAGAGCAAGCCCCAGGTTCTAGTGGAGCCTACTTAAGATTCTCTCCCTGTCCCTCTGTACCTCCCCCAACTCACATGTGTTTGCTCTCTCTCTCAAATAAATAAATAAAATCTTTTCAAAAAGTAAAAAATTTTAAAAAATTGGAAAACAGATTGTGAGAAGCATCGCAACTTGGCTTGAGTCTTAATGCTTCTGTGTTGCAAAGCTGAGCCAAATCCAAGGTAATGTCATTCAGAACCAGTGTTCTTAACCATCCACTATATGCTACAAACTTCACAGTATCCCAACACTCCTCAAGCCTCCTCTGAACTTTCCCTAGATGAATCAGACCAGACTCTTCCATGTACTTAGTATTGACTTATTCTTTTCTCAATGCCTTAGTTCATGCTGTTTCCACTCTTGAAGTATGTACTTTGTCGCTTAGCCAAATATTCCTCCTCTTTCAAGGCGTGAGTCACATGCCTTCTCCTCCACAGCTATTCCACCACAAATGCATACCTCAGCTCTAAATCCGTTCCTATTCCCAGAGTGCCTAGAGTAGAGATACAAAGGTGATTATCTCTCAATAAATGTATTTCCTGAAAGCATTAATAGTAAAGACATAAATAATCCATTATAAAACAAAAAATGTTGTCATGCACATTTGATTCCTTGTTACAAAAGATAGGTTTGCTGCCAGACATATTTCCTGTGCCAGATTTTCCATCATCAACAAAATTTACAAAAAGATTTTCATTCACTTTCTGACTGTCCTTGGCCTGTGTCCAATTTTTTTTTTTCTTAAGAGCTTCCAAATTTAGTTTTAACTTCAAGTACTGCTGCTGAATACAGCAGTATAGAGCCAGAGCATTTCTCTTCCTTGCAGAGAAAAGGGATCCATTTTTAAATTGGGAGGCAAGTGAGTGTTGAAGTTGCACCTGTTAGATTACCAGAAATGGCAGACT
>NW_023237323.1:0-1097 GCF_002007445.2 Ailuropoda melanoleuca | reverse complement strand
TATGTCATCAGAATTAAAACAACTAAAAAAAAAAATTATGTCCTGAAAACTTTATTACGCTACATGATTCTGGAAAACTGTGGGTCCCTAATGCTTTGAGTGAGCTTCATGGAAAAGGTAATATTGCCAAAATAAGTGATTTATTCAAGTTGTTGGTTGGTTTGGAAGTTTTTTATAGCTTAAACTGTTGTATTTACTTAGGCATAACATACATATTAAATTGTGATGGTTGAGATCTTTCAGTTTTGTTTTTTTACGTTACATATTTCCTTCATTTTTTAGATTTTTAAAAATTTCTATATGCTACATTCAGTTTCAATGGTATCTTGAGAGATAATTATGATTATATCATTTTTAGTTAAAAATTTAATTTATATTCTCTTATTTTATCTAAATATTTCAATCATATTACTCCTCTTATTAATCTTTTAAATGATGCATTTGGAGGTGAGGGTGGATGCTGACCTAAAGATACCGCAATGAACCATGCCTCTCGAGACAAGAAAATGGATATTTACAGATATAAAAGTGATTATTCAAAACTTCTACTATGAACCAAGTGATGCTAGATTTCTATCAGATGTAGAGAAAAATATTTGCCAGTAAACTGTCTTTTACTATGAAATTTCATAGAAATGTAAATAGTCCATATCTAAATGTAATAAATGTGTTTTAATTCCTGGAAGCATTTTTCTTCAGCGTTTTTAATACAAGGCTTTCATAGACTTCATGGTTATCTGAAGGCTTTTTGAAGATAATGCCAATAATTCCCCTTAAGAAACTGGGAGAAGTTTGAATTGTGTTGTTATAATGTTTTTATTATTCCAGTATCCCAGTGTACATATGTTTCATGTTTTTTTGATCACACATTTCTAAAAAATAAACCTTATTTTTTGTGGTTATTGCTTATGGTTATTATTTCCTTTATCCACTATTGACCTACTGGCCAGAATCTGTATGCATTATGGTATAATTTTGCTCATTATAACTTGTAGGTGAATACCCAAAGATTACATGACAATTTTTTGTCAAAAGGGACTTTTAAGATGGTGTTGAATGCCTGAGATAAAATATGGCCAATACACTACTTCTTTGCT
>NW_023237322.1:0-1097 GCF_002007445.2 Ailuropoda melanoleuca | reverse complement strand
TACTTCTCCCCGATGATGGAGAGCCCCACACCATTCCAAGACTGCCTGCAACTATAGAAATGGTCAAAGCCACAAGAAGATCTCTTACATATCCCTTCAGACAACCCAATTAACTTCAATTTTATAATGGCTCTTTTAAGCAAAATCCCAGGAAAATATAACTGGCTATACCACAGTTTCCCCACATGAAATACTGAAGGCATACTCTGCATTCACTGTGATATCAGCCCAAGCCATTGAACTCATAGCTTCTACTAGTTTCCACATTGGCAAAAGGGAAAGTGCCACCATTTACAATGACTCCAGGTACGCCTTTGGAATCTACCACACTGTTGGCACAATCTGGAAATTGTGTGGATTCCTAACCTCTGTTGACATAATTGCCAGTAAGCATATAATTATTACTCTATTACAGTCTATTCATCTCGCTACAAAAATTATTGTTCATGGTCCAGCGTATTAAGGAGACCCACACTATATCACTGGGAACAGTAGGCCTGAGAAGACTGGTAAATACACAGCTGAAAATGGGCCCACATATCCAATTTATAAACCTGTCTTTTTCCCTGTATGATATTATTGACTATCAGGTAAATATCCTGCAATCTGAAAAAGACAGATTGATGTAAAAGAGTGCTAAACGTTTACCAGGTGGAGTATATATTGGGCTAAATGGAATTCCTATACTTTTTTTCTTTGGACCATCAGATGGTACAGATTAGGAACATTAAGGAATTAAAAGACAATTTATCCTCTGAGGCCCGCTCTGGACCCAGCAGCACTCCAAATGGGTTGTATAGATTTACCACCAGCTTTGGGCTATTTCTACTGTTTGGTTATTGTCTGTATGATTAGTGAACAGATTGAATGCTATCCAACTAGACATATTGATGCCACAACATTGGTAAAGAAATTAATAACTGACATTTTTTTTGTCTTGGCATTCCTTTATGGATTAAGTCAGACCAAATAACTCATTTTATAACAGAAACAAGCTATGTTCTTACAAACACTCTGAGGTAATCATTACAATTGTATACTTCATACCATTCTCAATTATAGAGGCAAGTGGAATTTAAAAATCTAGACAAAAAAAA
>NW_023237321.1:0-1097 GCF_002007445.2 Ailuropoda melanoleuca | reverse complement strand
ATATATATATGTATATATTTTATCATATACAATATTCATGTTATGTGTTATAAAATATATAAATAAAATAGACAAAATACATAAAACCAGAATGAATCTGATTGAGGAATAAGTGGAGGGCCCAGAGCCCTACCAGCTTGGCCTGCTTGGTCTTCTGAGATATTTTCATATCATATAAGGGTTTCAGGGACACGGAATGGAAATCACTACCCTAGACAACAGGTATGTGCCTAAAAGATTATGTATAAGTGGAATCTTTGCAGATGAAATAACATCTCATTTGCCCACAGGTATCTTTTGTGGATTTAGCTAAGGCAGAACAACGGTAAGCAGACCACGCGCACAAAGTATTTTAGAGAGACTGGGGAGATGCATTTCTAATGAAGTAGTGTAGCTGCAGCCCCTTGAGAAGAACAGGTGGTGGCTAGGCCAGGCTGTTTATGATGCTCAGATGGCTGGGAATGGTCCATGATGAAGCTCATTGTGAAGGGGGTGAGTGCCCCAAATGAAAGACAAAGGAGACAAACTGAACGTAACTCCAGGTACCAAACTAGTGGTTGCTCCAGGAAACCCCCAAGGAAACTTGTCTTGGTTTATACTTGACATGGAAAGACTTCAGGTTACCACCATGCCATCAAAGTTCACTTTCTAACATAGGTCCAGTGATCTGCTGTCTTACTACTGACTCCTTCTCTGGCTCCTTCAATGACCCTGGCACAGCACACACCCAGCAGGCAGGCAATGGCATCCTTCAACCCCATGAATTGCTAGGTCCACCCAGGTCAGCTGACCTCCTTGTCCTTGCTCATCATTCTATTTGTATGTGGAAATCGGGATTTCCTGAATGACCTGGGGTAAGGCATGGGGAGGAGAGTCACAAGAAAGTGGTAGGATTATACAAGGGAGATGTTGAAGAAAGCATTTGGTTCTAGGTGGGGACTAGTGAGTAATAAGATTTAAATTTTTTAAATCTAACTATTAGATTTTCATAATGAAAACCACCTAAGGGAGACTTTATGGCTAATCTCATTGTTGCTTGTTGCTCTAGGGAAGTCTTTTAACACCTTGGGCTGTCAGTGATCACGTCTGGTCTGTAC
>NW_023237320.1:0-1097 GCF_002007445.2 Ailuropoda melanoleuca | reverse complement strand
CCCGGGGGGGGGGGGGGGGGGAGCATCTTCGGTTCAAGGCATGTGTGATCTGTAAAGTACGCAGGAGCTCACCCTCCCTCCCTCCTTCCTCCTCAGGGGCTAGGACCCTGGAGCCAGGGAGCAGTGCAGGCTCCAGAGGGCTCCCCAGCCTCCACCCCTCTGTCTCCCGGGGGCCAAGCAGCATCTGCGGAGAATGGCCCATGGCCTCCAGCAGCCTGTTTCCCCTAGGCTTGCCCTAGAAGACTGAGTCCAGGCCAGTCTGGGAGGAGTGTGGCAGGAGCTCCTTGGGCCAAATTAGAGGGAATGGGGGCCACAGGCAGGCAGTACCCAGCCCCGGGCCACTCTTCCCTGAGTCTCAGGCCGTTCAAATCAGCATTATTGGTCCAAGCCATAAACCGACTCCAAAGAGGCCTCAATGAAATTATCCTTCCTCCCTTCTAGCCACTGTGGAAACCATGTCACAGAAGGGTTAAGGAATCTTCCCAAAGTCCCCCAGTAGCCATTTACAAGCCAGGACCCCAGGCTTTATATACCTTTTGCTCAGTCCCCTTACCTTTCCACCAAAGTTAGCTAATCCTAGTACCCCATGCCCACAGCAGGAATGCCTTTGGGTTCCATTGTCAAGATCAGAGCCTCAAAAATAACTCAAACCTAGTCCCTGCTCAACCCATTAAGTATCTAACCAGCCAACTGGGAAAATTCCAGCATTAGGTCCAGACCTCTGTTCTCCAAGCTTGAGGAATGACTGGACAGAAGGCTCCCCTCCCCTGGCCCCACTTGTCTTGTGCCTGAAAGAAGATAGATGAGCAGAGACTGACTAGACAACAAAGGGGCAGGACACACCCCACCACCACACTCCCTCCCCTACAGTGACCCAGGGATGCTAATTTGCAACCATCTGTCCCACCTGGGAGGTTTCTGCAGAAGGAACTTCAGATTCGTCATCTCCCCATTTCGGTATAAATTTCAACCCTCCCTAGTTCATGCAACTCTTTATAAACATAAAATGTCATTAGAAACTTCCAGATAAATTTTGTGACCAAAAAAAGAAAACAGCAGCAGTGGTAATTTTAGAACATGCCGTTGCACACAACAGT
>NW_023237318.1:0-1097 GCF_002007445.2 Ailuropoda melanoleuca | reverse complement strand
TTCACAGACTCTCACACTTTGCCACAGCCAGCTGCAACAATTCCTCTGGGGATAGGGGAGTTAGATGGCTGGCAGGACTCGAAATGGCTCTCTCCTCCACTCTTTCCCTTCTGGCAGCTGCTCTGGACGCTGAAAGCAGTCCTGCAGAATAGAGAGCTGGAGAGCAGGGCCCCTTGTAAAGTAAATCACCATCGGGCCTTCCATCATTCACACAAATCACCCCACGGCCCAGATTCTGTGGGTGGGCTCTGGAGTCAGACAGCTCTCCATGGGAGTGCAAGGCCTCGATTTGAGTTCCTTGCCAGCCCTGCAAACTGACCAGATATTTAACCTTTCCAAACCTCTCTTTCTGTGCAATGGTGATGAAAATAGCTGTCTGTTACTTACAGGGCTGTAAGCAGATTAAATGAATAAATAAATATAGTTTCAGTACAATGACTGAAATACAGTTGTCACTTTCTAAATGGAAGCTTCCTTCCTCCATTTCTCTCTGGACTCTGAATCTAAAGGCTTGGTTGATTTTTACCCTGGGCTAGTGCAGCCAAGGTCTCAAGTTCAATCCTCCTGAAAGCTTGTTAGTCTTGCTTACTACTGTCCATGGGCACAGCCTCTGCCTCGTGTCCCTGGACACCCATCTTTGCTCACAGATGAACTGGACCCAAGCTTGGGAATGGATCTGTGCAAATCCATCTCTGCGAGAAAAATAGTTCAACACCAATTCTCTGCTGAGTGTGACCTCCCTATACAAAGGACATGCAAACCTGGGGTTCCCTCCTCCTCCACAGACACACACGTTCGGTTCCAGGGAGAAGGTAGGGGAGCCAACAGCATGAACACAGAAGGAAAGATCAGAGGCAGAGAATGTGCAGGAGAAGAGGCAGCTTCCTACATTCCTATGATTCTATGTCAAGGGAAACAGACAATGTAAATGAACCAGAGAAGAATCATAATACCCATCAAGGACCTATATTTAGTGTGGAGCTTGTACCTCTTCCCCGAAGTCCTTTCCTATCTACTAATTTGTTTCAGTTCAACATATATTTAGCAAGTTTCGCTATTAATTCAATTCCTCACTCACATATTCATTTATTTATTTA
>NW_023237317.1:0-1097 GCF_002007445.2 Ailuropoda melanoleuca | reverse complement strand
GCAGGGGGAGTGGGAGAGGAAGAAGCAGGCTCATAGCGGAAGAGCCTGATATGGGGCTCGATCCCAGAACGGCAGGATCACACCCTGAGCCGAAGGCAGACACTTAACCGCTGTGCCACCCAGGCGCCCCTGGAAACTAGTTTAAATTTGCAAGACCGTTAAGCCTTTTCTGCATTAGCCTCCCCCCATTTTCATCAACCTTTTAGCAATGATCTCAGTGGCATTTAGTCTGGATTATGTTATTCTGTATATGGCCGTAGGTCCCAGGTGCTTATTACCAAGTTGCCACATTTGTTTATGTTTGCCTACCTTAATTTGATTGTAAGCTCTTCAAGGCAGGAGACGTCTGTCTCTCTTTTTTACCGATTTATTTATTTATTTTAGAGAGAACGCACACAGCAGCAGGAGGGAATCTCAAGCCGACTCCCTGTTGATCGCAGAGCCCACCCCAGGGCTCCATCCCACTACTCCTCACGAACTGAGGGGAAATCAAGAGTCCCTCACTTAACCGACTGGGCCACCCAGGTGCCCCAGGAATCATCTCTTTTAATTATTTCTATTTTCTTTTTAATTCCGTCGCAGTGACTGGTTGGTATTCTGCTGCCTCTGCTCACAGACCATACTCAACAGATAATCATGGATTCACTGAGCAGTAACTTCTGTCTAGTAAAACTGGCCTTTAAGTTTCTCTGTCTTACCCTTGAAGACACTGTTTTGTGTAATCCCGAAAGGGGGAATGGGTTCTCTCCCTGTACACCAAGTTCCTTTCATTTTAGACTTGGAGAGGGAGTTTTTTGTTTTGTTAAGATTTTATTTATTTATTTATTTGAGAGAGAGAGGGAGAGGGAGGGCACCTAAGGAGAGGGAGAAGCAGACTCCCCACTGAACAGGGAGCCTGATGCAGGACTCCATCCCAGGACCCTGAGATCATGACCCGACCTGAAGGCAGACGCTTCGCCGACTGAGCCACCCAGGCGCCCTTGGAGAGGGAGTTTAAGTGTGGAAGTTCCAAAAGCTGCGGGCATGCAGACGAGCGACCCACTGCAGGTGAACAATAGCGAGAGTGGATACCTCGTAGTGCTATGTGCCGTCCACTC
>NW_023237315.1:2486-2905 GCF_002007445.2 Ailuropoda melanoleuca | reverse complement strand
AGGTTTTGGCCTAATTGTCTTTCTCAGTGCTCTGTTCGTCGTGTTTCACTCACGCTACCAAAACACCTTGATTCCTGTTCCACCTGCCATAAGGCCGTCTTGACTTCAAGGGCTTTCCCCTCACACTTTGTTTCTTCATTTTAAGGGCTGGATACTTCCCAGGCCCCTACACCCAATGTGGAATCGGGGTCCCCAGTGAAAAGGCTGCTGTTCGCTGGAGGTGTTTTCCTGGACGCTCTGCATTATTACCAATGAGAAGGGCGCTGAGTGCTCGAAAATCCTGAACCTTTTCATTCATGCTCCCTTACTCACGAGAGATGATGATCGTTGATATTTCCCTGGACTGTGTGGTGTCTCAGAGACCACTATGGGGCACTCTCGTCAGGCTTCCGCGACCACTTTCCCTCATGTTTCCCTAT
>NW_023237315.1:573-2285 GCF_002007445.2 Ailuropoda melanoleuca | reverse complement strand
GGTACCAAAGCACCTTGATTCCTGTTCCACCTTCCATAAGCCCGTCGTGACTTCAAGGGCTTTCCCCTCACTCTTTGTTTCTTGGTTCTAAGGGCTGGATCCTCCCCAGGCCCCTACACCCAATGTGGAAATGGGTCCCCAGTGAAAAAGCTCCGTGTTCGCTGGAGGTGTTTCCCTGGACGCTCTGCTTTATTACCAATGAGAAGGGCGCTGAGTCCTCGAAAATCCTGAACCTTTTCATTCATGCTCCCTTACTCACGAGAGATGATGATCGTTGATATTTCCCTGGACTGTGTGGTGTCTCAGAGACCACTATGGGGCACTCTCGTCAGGCTTCCGCGACCACTTTCCCTCATGTTTCCCTATTCACGAAGGGTGATGATAGTGCTAAGACGGTCCCTGTACGGTGTTGTTTCTGACGGACGTGTTTTGGGCCTTTTCGTTCCATTGCCGCCAGCAGTTTTGACAGGATTTCCCCAGGGAGCAAGCATTTCGTTGGAAGCGGGTTTTGGCCGAATTGTGTTTCTCAGTGCTGTGTTCGTCGTGTTTCACTCACGGTACCAAAGCCCCTTGATTCCTGTTCCACCTTCCATAAGGCCGTCGTGACTTCAAGGGCTTTCCCCTCACACTTTGTTTCTTGGTTCTAAGGGCTGGATCCTCCCCAGGCCCCTACACCCAATGTGGAATCGGGGTCCCCAGTGAAAAGGCTGCTGTTCGCTGGAGGTGTTTCCCTGGACGCTCTGCTTTATTACCAATGAGAAGGGCGCTGAGTCCTCGAAAATCCTGAACCTTTTCATTCATGCTCCCTTACTCACGAGAGATGATGATCGTTGATATTTCCCTGGACTGTGTGGTGTCTCAGAGACCACTATGGGGCACTCTCGTCAGGCTTCCGCGACCACTTTCCCTCATGTTTCCCTATTCACGAAGGGTGATGATAGTGCTAAGACGGTCCCTGTACGGTGTTGTTTCTGACGGACGTGTTTTGGGCCTTTTCGTTCCATTGCCGCCAGCAGTTTTGACAGGATTTCCCCAGGGAGCAAGCATTTCGTTGGAAGCGGGTTTTGGCCGAATTGTCTTTCTCAGTGCTGTGTTCGTCGTGTTTCTCTCACGGTACCAAAGCACCTTGATTCCTCTTCCACATTCCATAAGGCCGTCGTGAGTTCAAGGGCTTTCCCCTCACACTTTGTTTCTTGGTTCTAAGGGCTTTATCCTCCCCAAGCCCCTACACCCAATGTGGAATCGGGGTCCCCAGTGAAAAGGCTGCTGTTCGCTGGAGGTGTTTTCCTGGACGCTCTGCTTTATTACCAATGAGAAGGGCGCTGAGTCCTCGAAAATCCTGAACCTTTTCATTCATGCTCCCTTACTCACGAGAGATGATGATCGTTGATATTTCCCTGGACTGTGTGGTGTCTCAGAGACCACTATGGGGCACTCTCGTCAGGCTTCCGCGACCACTTTCCCTCATGTTTCCCTATTCACGAAGGGTGATGATAGTGCTAAGTCGGTCCCTGTACGGTGTTGTTTCTGACGGACGTATTTTGGGCCTTTTCGTTCCATTGCCGCCAGCAGTTTTGACAGGATTTCCCTAGGGAGCACACATTTCATTGGAAGCGGGTTTTGGCCGTATCATCTTTCTCAGTGCTGTGTTCATCGTGTTTCACTCACGGTACCAAAGCCCCTTGATTCCTGTTCCACCTTCCATAAGGCCG
>NW_023237315.1:0-219 GCF_002007445.2 Ailuropoda melanoleuca | reverse complement strand
TACGGTGTTGTTTCTGACGGACGTGTTTTGGGCCTTTTCGTTCCATTGCCGCAAGCAATTTTGACAGGATTTCCCCAGGGAGGAAACATTTCGTTGGAATCGGGTTTTGGCCGCATTGTGTCTCTCAGTGCTGTGTTCGTCGTGTTTCCTTCACGGTATCAAAGCTCCTTGATTCCTGTTCCACCTTCCATAAGACCGTCGTGATTTCAAGGGCTTTCC
>NW_023237314.1:0-1097 GCF_002007445.2 Ailuropoda melanoleuca | reverse complement strand
CTGATCATTTGCCTCAGTCCATCTTCAGGCTTCAGTACTAACAGTGCCCAGCTTCCCTTACAGCACAAAACTTTTTTAACTTCCATTTTCATTCTGTCTGAATTTAGAATCTCTTGAGTACTAGACCTACACAGACAGTCTTAGGGTAATGAGGCATTGGGAAGAAGCCCAAACTCATCAAACAAAGGAGGTCATCAGTAAATCAACAAAATGATGGCCCGGGTGTGTGCCTAGTGCAATAATCCAGCAGAATCCCACCGCAGCAGTTGTATGGAGCTCTAGAGCAGAGCTGTCCCTGCAAGGAGAAATCTGAGGTCTGAGGAGAGGCTGCAGTGCTCATACCTGGAACCATGACATTGTTGGAATGCTGGACAAACAGTGCTTGACAGAGTCATAGATCCTTGTAGAAAGAGGCTTTATGCTTCTGGCACTCCATTCCTCTGGGCATGAAACAACAGTTCTCCAAAGAGCAGAACTGGTGTGAGAGAACACTGAGAAGGAGACATCCGAGAACAGGATGCTGAGTCATCATGGTCCCAGGAAAAGGAGAGCTATGGCTGGACATGGAACAAGGTCCCGAAGGACTGTGCAGAGACTCTGGCTGATGGTCCCTCCACCCAAACGCCCAGCCTTCCTGAGTCACGGCATCTTGGCCCCATGTGCCCAGGAAGAGCATTTGGTGAGCATTTCTGCTGCGCCATTTCTTCAGCCTGCATTCATCTGGCCATCGTGCAGCATGACGCTCTTTGTGGCAAACCAGTTCAAAACAGTCCAGGCAGGGCTCCACCATTTCTAATTCATTTCTAAAGAAGTTTAAAAGGCCTTAGAGACAACACAATCAAGGGAAGAAAATTTGTTGTTTAAAAGAAAAATGTGAAAATTGTCATTAGGAAAATATTTTAGAGTCTGAGGTCAGTTTGGCAGAAGAATAAGCATCAAGGCATCAGCATTTCCATGTCAAAGAGACGCAGAGCTAATGAGGGATGTACTGGCTCATTCCTACACTGCAATTTTGCTTAGCTGAGCTAACAACTGTTTATGGGTGCAATGAGGTCAACTCTAAAGTCGTGTGAAATCCAAGGCTGAGAAAAAAAAAA
>NW_023237313.1:1311-1435 GCF_002007445.2 Ailuropoda melanoleuca | reverse complement strand
AATTCAAAAAAGAGCGAGTGGAAAAACTGATAACCACCTATGTCCTATTATGGAAGATGAAGATTCTGATGATAAGCCTATAGCAATATGTAAATAGTAGGTAATTACTATTTTCCTAGAAAAC
>NW_023237313.1:0-1206 GCF_002007445.2 Ailuropoda melanoleuca | reverse complement strand
GAAAAATGCAAATAATGAGATACCATTTTTTGCAGTCATAGCGATAAATATTTTATTAAAAAAATAATAACCAAAGTTAGCAGATGTGAGGAAAAAGGCATTCTTATACACTGCTGTTAGATGAAACTGGTAAATCCTTCCTGCAGGGTGATTTAGCAGTGTGCTTCAAAAATTTCAAATATGCTGTTCCTTTATCCCAATGGCTTCATTGCCAGGACTAGATCCTATAGGAAAACATGACTTGTGTAAACACACGCGCACACACACACACAAACACACACACACACATACATATAAGGACATTTATTATACATTATTATATGTATAAAATATGACAGATATGTTAAGGATACGTATTATAGCATTCTAATATCAAAAAGTTGGAGCTAGTCTAAATATCCATCAATTTTCACCTGTATAAGACAAGGTAGTATGTGACCATTTGAAAAAATGAATTTAGGTCTACAGTGTACTGATCGTTTAACAAAGTATATTTAAAGTGTTTGGCTTCATGTCATGTCTTATGCAAATCTTAGAATACTGTTAATATCTGCTGAGTTGCAAAAGGAAGTTACCTGCTACACTGGTGCTCTAACATAATTACCAACAAAATTGCTAGTTACTAGGTTTTTGGTTTTGGTTCCTAATGCAGGAGAGCTCACGNAGGAGAGCTCACATTTAGGCCCTCAAATTGATCTGAATATTACCAAGAGATTTCATACGGCATTTTGTCCCATATTCTATATAAACATTTGATTTTATGACCCCTGTGCTATAAGCCAGATAGTGCTAATGCAGTGAGTCTTCGTTTTAAGGATCCTTGCATGCATGCTGTTATCCTTCCCTTTTAAAGAGAATATATTTCTACATGCACCACACCAGATTTTTCAACAGTGACTTCATATTTTATAATTGATGAAAATTTAGTTTACAAAATAGGAATATTTTCTGCATTCCAAACCCCTTTTACTTCTCTTATAGAAGTTTAATATGACTAATTATTTTGAATAGTAGAAGATATCCTAGAGTTAGATGATTTTTATCAAGCATGAAACACTGCTTGATAAACAGAAACTTATAAACACTCAACAGTTTTTCTGTGGACTTTCTAAGCAAGAGAAAAAAATGACAATCAGGTTATATAATACATATCTAGAAAATTTTTAAGGAGTCTTTTGGATGTATAATTTTGTGAATTATTTAATG
>NW_023237312.1:0-1097 GCF_002007445.2 Ailuropoda melanoleuca | reverse complement strand
AACTGAAACTTACAAGCCCAACTCATTTCATTCTTTCTTTCCCCAATCTGTGATAAAGAATCTATTTGGTGATGTGGTTATAGGTGGCTAAAGCATGAGAGAAAAAGCAATGAAAGACCAAATAATGAAAAAATGAAATAGTTCACTGTAAGTAGTGTGATCATATATTTTCCAAACTGGTACATGTCTGAGAATGCAAATACTAACTTGGACAAGATATATAGTGATTCTGATCATAACTGATCATGTGTTTGTTTACTTAACTAAAAACAAAAATACACACTTTAAAAAAATTACAGTTCAATATAAAACTTACGTTTTACAGTTGTAGAATTCTAGAGCTGCTCTTAAGCTAAAGGATAAATCCTATGCCCTCTATGTCTATAAATTATATTGTTAAAGCTATTTTTAAAAATCAAGTTTATTATCAGCTAACTGTAAAATGACATTCAACAAGACCTGCTCAAAAATATTTAAGATACCTTATTTTAAATAATACAAAATACATCAAAATATAACAATATTTTAAGCAATGGACATTTGAAAATTTTAACAAGGCTAGCTAAAAACTCCTAACTTAAAAAAGGGTCTTTTCAAACAGAAATTAGCTTACCAATACTCCATCATAAGATCCTGTCTCACTTGTCAGAAATGCAAACATGACACACAGATACGGGTTATTTAATTGTAGTCGTAGAGTGCTGCACATTTCTCTCCAAAGGGAGTTTTTCTCATCCGTATATCCCGATAAAGCCATTGCTACCACATTGAGATTCAGATCACCTGCACATTTAAAACAGCCAGCTAATCAAAGTGAGCAAAAGCTTAATACCTTCTCTTCCAGTTCTTAAACCATAAAGATCAGAGGGCCACATTTACCTACAGAAAAATAAGCCCACTAGAATTAAGGGTTTCCACATTAGAAAATTTGGCAAGGACCACAAGCAAAAATTTCCATTCTTATAAAGCTTTTGCCCATACTGCTAGACAAGCACATCTTAAATTTTCAAGTTCTTATTCCAGGCAGGTTCCTATACAGTGTTACTGTTTAGAGCCTTTTAATTTTTTTAGGACAAAATTAACTATCAGCATTACCA
>NW_023237311.1:0-1096 GCF_002007445.2 Ailuropoda melanoleuca | reverse complement strand
GGGTGCTTACCTACCCCTCCTCAATTCTGGGACAGCTCCAAGCCGAGGAGGAGTGCTCTTCACTCAGGTGGGCTCGGCACAGACATAAGGAAGTTTTCTAGAACCAGTGACTCTCTCCCATCCTCCCCAGGATAGCTCCTGGCTTCCCAGCTGGACCCTTCCCTCAGAACAAGCCTGTGAAGGGTCAGCCAGGGCCCAGAGTGGTCCAGGACTCACCCGAGGTCACACAGCAGGGCAGGTGTGCTGTGGGCCCTGACTGGAGTCCAGGCGTGGGACCTGTGGGCCCAATGCCCTTTGCTCACCCAGAAGTGGCTTCCTCTAGGCCTTGCCCTCCCCCTGCTCCTCTCCACCAAGCCGGCCTCTCCTGGAGGACAGAGCCTATATATAGAAGCCTTTAAACACTGAGATGCTTTGACAATTAAAATTCATAATTTATCCTGAAAATGGCCTGGAGCTGTGGGCTGGCCGGAAGGCTGGTGGCTCCTGAGAGCAGCTGTGCTCCCATGGGGTGGGCTGTGGGGTGGACAGGGGCATCCCACCCTCAGATGCCCGGGGTGGGTGCTTACCCAGGGCCACACAGGGGCAGACACCCTAGCAGACAGGCGGGCAGTCACACTGTGCCCAGTCAGCAGCCGCCAACCTGGCTGCGCCTGAGAGGCCAGGTGAGCACCTGGGGACAGGCTTGAGTTTCCAAGCACACCTAAGAGATGGGGCTGGAGGCACTGGGCCAGGGAGGGTGTGGAGTGGTGGGAGGAGGGACAGCAGGCCAACACACCCACAGGGGCCACCCTCCCCTACACACACACACACACACACACACACACACACACACACACACACGCATGCCCCAGGGGCCCAGCAACTCTGCCAGAACCAAGAGCAAGAGGAAAATAAAGAATTATACACGACAAAGGACATGACCTCAATTTTCTTCCAGGTTGATTTTTTTCTCCCTGTGGGGGGTGGCTGAAGGCGGAATAGAAGGGAGAGGACAGGCCAAGGCGGGCAGCGCAGTCCGGGAGGAGACAGACGGAGGCTGGCGCGCTGCTCTCCTGCGGGCCACACAGGCTGGATTTCTCCTGCGGTAGCCCAGCCC
>NW_023237310.1:0-1096 GCF_002007445.2 Ailuropoda melanoleuca | reverse complement strand
GGCTCATAGCAGAGGAGCCTGATGTGGGGCTCGATCCCACAACGCCAGGATCACGCCCTGAGCTGAAGGCAAACGCTTAACCGCTGTGCCACCCAGGCGCCCCTCAATTGGATTCTTAGGATGCCTAGCACATCCTAAGAGCTCAAAAGAGTTCTTATTTTCCTTAAGTCTAGTTCTGTATATATAGTTCATCATGCTAAAAAATATAATACTCATCAACCAGAATAATTGAGTGAAAATGTGGATGTATTAGGTAGAGATGGTGATGGAGCTAGGCTGATAAATTGGTAACTTGAATCAGCTAGTGGATACACAGAATTCCATTACATTATTAACTCTCCTATACATGTTAAAAATTTACATAATAAAAAAATTATAACCCATCCATTTATAAATGCTCACATTTCTTTGTAAAAGCTGAGAACCATTTCAGTACTTCATACTTGAATTGAAACACATTTTTTTCTCTTGTGCTAGTTCTTTCTTGCTCCTAGAGAGGGAGAAGAAATGCCTTATGGTTAATCAATTCATGATTCTTTTTCTTGTCTGGACAGCCTCACAGAAGTGAGCTTGCCATTGGATTAGTTATTGGCCATCAGTAACAGCATGCAAGAAAAATAATGAAACTTTATATTTAGATCTCATGGAACCTCAATTGTCAGGCTTTATTGGATTTTTGGTATTTGACATTTAGATCCCCAGATATTTACTTTTGGAGAGTAAATTCAAGCCAATAAGTACTGCATTCATTATTAAGCATTAGGCACTCTGCTTAATATATATGAAGGGAAAGTGTATATGTTAAATATAATCGTGTATTTAAATATTTGTATACATACATACAACTTACATATATGTTCCCTGTAGCCTATCATGATCCTTATAGACTGTAATAGCTTCATGAAGCTTTATGAAGTTGCTGATCCTTTAGTCTTAAAGACTAAAAAAAGGGGATTAGGGGCGCCTGGGTAGCAGTCGTTAAGTGTCTGCCTTGGGCTCAGGGCGTGATCTCGCGTTCCGGGATAGAGTCCCACATCGGGCTCCTCTGCTGGGAGGCTGCTTCTTCCTCTCCCACTCCCCTGCTGTGTTCCCTCTC
>NW_023237309.1:0-1096 GCF_002007445.2 Ailuropoda melanoleuca | reverse complement strand
TGTCCAAAGACAGCAGATTCGCTGGGTCGGCACCAACCCGGAGTCCTGTTCTCACTGGCCAGGCAGAGCATGGATGGAGGGCTGATCAGCTGGGAGGGAGACACGGAGGGCCAGTCCACGTGTCGGTGAGCAGTTGGGATCCAGCTCCATTGCACCAGCTGAATCCCAGGGCAAAAACACCAATGTTCTTTCCATAAAATCTTTTCTTTCTTCAGACTCCAGGGTCACCTGAGCCAGAAGCTTCTTCCCCTCACTCATTCCCTGAATCATCCACTTGTCAAATTCACGGATTTTAACTCCTAAGTCGTTCTCAGACTTTCCCACTACTTTCAATCCCACCCTCACTGCCCAAATGCAGGCCCTTGTCAGCTGAGGGTTTGGAATCTGGTTGGAGAGAGGCATGTTCAAAGCCCAGCTGATGCTGGCAGCTATGTGAGCTTGGAAAAGTTACTTCTTCATTCAAAATTTTGGTTTTCCTTGTAGGTAACACGAGGATAATAAAAACCCCCCCTCAAGGGTTGTTGCGAGATCTCTGAGATGACTGCTTGCAGAGCGCCCAGCACCGTGCCTGGCAGAGACTAAGCACTCAGTAAACCTCAGTTTTACTGAACTGTCGTGATGGCCTTCCAGCTGGTCTGTCTACCACCAGCCCCATCTTCCCTGCCTCTTATCACAGGGGTGATCAGATCCAGAAACCATCAACCATTCTGCCCAGCGTAAACACCTTTACATGTACGTGCACACGCACACATGCACAGGCACACACAGCCATGTCACACACACACACACACTCACACAATCAGCATTGCCGCAGGACGAAGTCCCAGTCTGGTACATAAGGGCCTTCCTGACTTTTCTCAGCTGCAAGTGTAAGTGGCCACTGTTTCCCCAGCACAGGACGGTGTTTCCCACCTTGAGCTTTTGAGAGAGCCTCTCCTTCTGGCTGGAATAGCCTTGCCCTCTGATCTATCCAGTGACCTTCAACTTGTCCATGAAAAAACAGGCAGGTGTCTGCCCTTTGTGGCGCCCTCCGGGGCCTCTCGAGGTGCCCTATACTCCCCCCCGGAGTCTAGGTGCCTCCCCCCCCCCCCCCCCG
>NW_023237308.1:0-1096 GCF_002007445.2 Ailuropoda melanoleuca | reverse complement strand
ACAAGCAGGGGGAGTGGGAGAGGAAGAAGCAGGCTCCCAGCAGAGGAGCCCAATGTGGAGCTCGATCCCAGGACCCCAGGTTCACGCCCTGAGCCGAAGGCAGACGTTTAACGACTGAGCCACCCCGGCGCCCTCAGCTCTCTCTTTTTTCATGAGTCTGGCTAGAGGTTTATCTGTTTTGCTGATTTTTACAAAGAACTAGCTCCTGGTTTCATTGATCTCTTTTTTTCCCCCTTCAGTTTCTATATCATTTATTTCCCCTCTAGTCTTTATTATTTCCTTCCTTTTCCCGGTTTTAGGCTCTGTTTGTTGTTCTTTTTCTAGCTCTTTTAGGTGTAAGGTTATGTTGTTTGAGATTTTTCTTGCTTCTTGAGGTAGGCCTGTGTTGTTATCAACTTCCCTCTTAGGATCACTTTTGCTACATCCCAGACATTTTGGACCATTGTGTTTTCATTTTCATTTGTTTCCATGTAATTTTTTATTTCTTCTTTGATATCTTGGTTGGTCCATTCATTGTTTAGTAACATATTATTTAACCTCCATGTATTTGTGGTTTTTTCAGATTTTTTTCTTGTGGTCGATTTCTAGTTTCATAGCGTTGTGGTCAGAAAACATACATGGTATGACTGATTTTTTGAATTTGTTGAGACTTGTTTTGTGGTCTAGTATGTGATCTCTTCTGGAGAATGTTTTATGTGTACTTGAAAAGAATGTGTTTTCTGCTGTTTTAAGAGGGAATGTTCTGAATATATCTGTTAAATCCGTCTCATCCAGTCGTTCAAAGTCACTGTTTCCTTGTTGATTTTCTGTTTGGATGATCTGTCCATCAGTGTAAGTGGGGTGTTAAAGTCCCTTGCTATTACTGTACTACTATCAATTATTTCCTTTATGTTTGTTATTAATTGTTTTATGTATTGGGTGCTCCCATATTAGGTGCATAAGTATTTATGGATTGTCCCCTTTATTAATATATAGTGTCCTTCTTTGTCTCTTGTTACAGTCTTTGTTTTAAAGTCGATTTTTTCTTGGGGCGCCTGGGTAGCGCAGTCGTTAAGCGTCTGCCTTCGGCTCAGGGCATGATCCCGGCGTTCCGGGA
>NW_023237307.1:0-1096 GCF_002007445.2 Ailuropoda melanoleuca | reverse complement strand
TCTCTGTCAAATAAATAAATAAAATCTTTAAAAAATAAAATAAAAAATAATAAATAAATAAATAAAAACTTTTCAATCTCTTGATATGTAGCTTGATTTTCTATACCAGCAATCACAGGCAAAGTGGTACAATTAAAGGCACTCTATGAAATTGTGTGCCCAGTATGTAATACTTCCCTAGAAAGAAAATTGTAATACAGATATTGTCCAAGTAATTTTATGTGGTTGCACCATGGAAATGGTATTTTCATGACATTTCCTAAGTCTGTGCATTTCAAATGCCTTTAAAGTTCTGCTGTCTAAGGAATATTAGAATTCCTCATGGCTGAGAAATTCTATCTGTCCTGATGTTTCTTCTTTGGCCAAAGATGTCTAAATGCTTCTTCTTATTTTATATTTCTATGTAAGAGTGATAGTGAATCTTCTATATATAAACCTCTATTATGAAAAGGAGGAAAACAAAATGTGTTTTGTCTTCTTCACATAAAAGAAGAAATATCAGGATCTATAGGCTTAAGTCTTAACACGAATTTGCCTTTCTTACTGGACATATTAAAAACAATACTAAATAGATAACCTTACAAGATTCTAGTTACATTTAAAACATGAATGATTGTATATTTTTCTCTATTCATTATTTTTATTAAAAAGATTGTGTAAGGGAAGGTAATTAAGTATAAGCTCCTGATATGTCTAAGATCAAATATGTTAAGTTAATGGCAAAATGCAGGTTTTAAAAACTTGTTTCAATTTAGCAAAATCATAATACTAAAATACAGATTAAAATTCAGCCTTTTAAACAAGCATTTGGAGTGTCATGAAAGTCAAGAGTTGACAGTGATGGTGTAATTCTCCCTACTGATTTGGGAATAAGATTTCATAATTGGTAATCAAGGCAATTTGTGTTTTTCTGAAATAAAATCCTGCACACTGAATTGGATCTATGAAGACTAAACATTTTTTCTAAATCCAAGAAAATGATTTTTAGTCCATCTAAATTATTTTATGCTAAGATTTTAATAGTCTTTAGATACAATGAACTGTATAGTTTGAAAAGAAACTGTAATTTCTGCCTAAATGTATCTAACTTTCAGAT
>NW_023237306.1:0-1096 GCF_002007445.2 Ailuropoda melanoleuca | reverse complement strand
GAATCGTGTCATTTTAGGTCTGAAAGAAACCTTGAAGGTCATTCGCTCTCACTTCTCTCTTCTGTATGTAGCCTGAAGAGTGAGGGGACTTGGGCAAGTAGCAAAATAGTACTGGAATCCTTTTTCTCCCCCTGTTTCTCAGACCACTGTTCATCTGTTCACCTGCACTGCTTCTTATTTATTTGATATGAAGGTGTTAAAATGGCCATTGTACTTGTGTTCTGATATACAAAATGAAAGTTTCTAATGTCTACCTTAAAAACACTACTCCATACAAAACGACAGGGACAGGTTTAAAGCAATTTTTTTTTAGCCCTATGGAATTTGATCATTCTGAGGAAGAGCAGAAACTTGTCCTAAATCACTACAGACTGTAAAGCTGAAATTTGAAGAAGTAAACGATTCTATTTTGGGAACAATAGATACAAAGTCAGGAACGGTTAGGCATTCCAAGAAGGAAATTGTATAGAAAAGCTAACTATTAAGTCAGCTCTCAGAAGTATTTGAATGCAAAGGAGATTAATACAGATAAGGGGAAGGTATGGGCACTTAGCAGATAACAAATGGCACACTCATGCCGTAGAGAAAGCAAAACTTTTAGCTGAAATGGTACTTATGGGAAATAAATCCAAACCTCAGATGTTTTAGTCAGGAAGTCTCATTAGGATGCAACACAGCTTCTCATTATGGGTTATTACATAGTGTCACTAAAAAAAGGAGAGACATCTGAGAGGGACAAGGCGTGATCAAATAGCCATATGAGAAATTGCAGTCTTGCTGTGTCTTGCTCTGTGTTAATATTGGATCATTTGATGGTATTCTCTCACGAAAAATGACTTCAGAGTGACAAAAACAGAGATTAAAAGTGATCTAGATTGAAATGACAGCTGTTAGGGTAAAGTTCTTTTGAGAATCTTCTGTATATTTTATTCATCGATTTATTTATTCATTCAACAAATATCTATAGAGTCCTAGGGAGACAAAAATAAATAAGATAATTGTCTTTCTCAAGGAGGCTTCAAGAAGAGAGACATGTAAATAAATCATTGTGATGTGGTGTGCTTGGTGCTTTGTTTGAAGAATAGCCCAAGCACAG
>NW_023237305.1:0-1096 GCF_002007445.2 Ailuropoda melanoleuca | reverse complement strand
TACTCAGCACTGGAGATGTTCATTTGTAGAGATCCAAATGTATCTTCCTGCGTCTCAGGCTGATTCCATGGATGTTCAGGCTGGGCTGGTACCTATCCAACTCGACTCAGGGGACCAGCTGAAAAAGGGGTCTACTACTCCTCTGCCATCTTAACTTCATAACCCATTTTTTAGAGGCTTTTTAAAGGATTGGTATTCTGTGTTACTTTCTTAGAGATATGTTGACCCACATATTTGAAAGTAGTAGATAAATTAGGTGGACTTTCATGTAATGTTGAAAAAAATTCTCACTTGCCACATTCCTACTTTTGAAAACAATGACAAAGTACTTTGTGGAGATATCCCTTTTTAAAAACCACCTAAACATGGGTTCCTTTGGAATAATTTCTTTTGCAGTTTTATATGTTGTCCAGTGAGCCACAGTGGAGTGAAAACAATGAGTGTTCAGAACCAGGCACATGGAACCTTCCTCCTTACTCCGACTTCTGAACACTTTATTTGTGATACTAACAGTAGAGACAGAGGCTGTAAATGTGCATTTTAGTTTTTGCTACAGTGAGGATTGTAGTTCTAAAGGCTGCTAATGGAACGAGGTGAGTACATTCCCAAGATGTTGTAATTTGGGGAGGAGAATTTCACCTAGAATAGCTAGCTTACTCACTACTACATTGCATGACAGCTTACCCATGGAAAGCAAAACTACCCCCCTATGTAACGCTTCACATACCTACAGTTTCTGTAGTAAGTTCTCAAGGTCTTGAGTGAATCTTTTGGGAGCTTCGTAAATATAACTGGAAAGGTGTACAGGAGAGAAGTTATCTCTGTGTCTACTTAACTGATAATTTCAAATGAGGAAAAAAAATAAATAAATAGTAGGTACATGAAGGAAGAGACCCACAGAACAAGGTGACTTATTGTCTGGGTGGTAATTTACTTTGAATGTGTGTGAGATTAAGTGACCTATAATGTACACTCTACAGGTGGGTAGTTGGCATTTGGAGTACCCAAATCAGGAGTCTGTGTTCCTAAGGGATCTTATGTTAGTCTGGGTTCTCCCAAAAAACAAACAGTGTGTGTGTGTGTGTGTGTGTGTGTG
>NW_023237304.1:0-1975 GCF_002007445.2 Ailuropoda melanoleuca | reverse complement strand
GCCATCATCAGTCACATCTAGAAGGACACAGAGTACCTGTCAGCATATTGGTGTTGCTGCTCAAGAATGACACGGGGAGGGGCACCTGGGTGGCTCAGTCGGTAAACCATCTGCCTTCAGCTCAAGTCAGGACCACAGGGTCCTGGGATCGAGACCCGGATGGGGCTTCCTGCTCAGCGAGGGTCAGCTTTTCTCTCTCCCTCTGCCCCTCTCACTTGTTTGTGCTCTCACTCACTCTCTCTCAAATAAATAAAATCTTAAAAAAATAAAAGAAGAATGCCTTGGGGAATATTGCTCACTAAGAATGGGGTTAGAGCATATGGAGGCATTTGGTTCCCAGGCATGGGCTGAATGCCACCGCTGAGCCTCCCGCGGTAATAGGGCTATAATGTGTGTGCTGTGATGAGATTTCTTTATCTCGTCTTTTTTCTTTTTTCTTTTTTCTTTTCTTTTCTCTTTTCTTTCTTTCTTTCTTCTTTTTTTTTCTTGAGAATGTGGACAATGGGAATTGTGCATTGGCAGTGGGATATACCTCCTAGAGAAATACGCAATCTCTCTCTCACTCTTTCCATCACTCCCTCTCCCACTCTGCAGCTCTCTGTCTGTGTCTGTCTCTCCCTGTCTTCCACACAAAATGACACACTCACAATCACACCACATAGAGCCAAAAAGACACCCCAACCCAAGCCTCACACACACACTCACACCACACACAGGGAATACAATGACTTCCTAGGACTGTAGACACATGGACACACTTTTTCACCTGGGAAATCTCTGGCCCCCCACACCCCCACAACCCAATCAGGGCGGCTCGCCAGACTGAGGATTGCAAGGATGCCCCACCTGAATTAACATCTAGGGTTTTGTCTCAGGAAGAGGCTGATTCCAGAATACGTACCACTCTTGCTGGGTACTGGGGTCACCTGCAGGTACAGAAAAGATGACACCGTGAGGCTCAGGCCATGCTACACACTGTCTGTCTAAATGAGCTTTATTTCCCTCAATGTGTTTAGGAACCCAGATGGAGCACAGTGGTTGAGTCCAACGACTGCAAAGTAAGTGAACCGGATGCATGTAGGAAGTTGTTTTTCCTGGGGGACATATCTGTCTAGTCCATTCAGGACGGTGACTACAAAATGCTTCATCCAAGCCGGAGAATGTGTTACAGAGGGATAGGATCCTACCACAGCATTTAGAACCAGGTTTGTTGTCAGCAGTGGTAAATCTCCTCTCGAATCAGCTAACGGCTTGCAGAGACAACCACTCAATGCTCTCCCAAAAAGGAAAATTTATGAGAAATATATGCATAATCTCAAATATACATTGTCTCATTTTCATCTGAATTTGATTGGAAGGAAACCAAGAAAGCAACATCTGTTTCTCGGACAAAGAACTTCGAGCTCACCGTGGCGAGAGGTGTGCCTCCGGCGCTGTCCTCTTTGGTGGGATTGACGTCTTCCTCCAAGGCATCTAGGACACAGAGTACCCGTCAGCACATTCCTCTTGTTGCTCAAGAATATTAATGGAATGTTGCTTGATATGGACACAAGCCTGGGGTGTATGGAGCCAGCTGGTTACCAAGCATGGACTGAAGTGCCCCTGCTGGGCCATCCACTGTAGTAAGGCACTAAAGTGCGCAGTGTGATGACATGGCATTGGAGAAGGGTGATATCATGCAGTATCTGACATATCTCCTGGAGAAACACGTTTCTCTCTCTCTCTCCCTCTCTCTGTCTCTCTATCTCGGTCATCTCTCTCTGTCTCTGTCTCTATGTCTTTCTGTCTTTGTCCCTCTCTCTCTCTCACACACACACACACACACTCACACACACACTCACAATCACACTACACAAGGCACCTAACCCCCAAGATTCACTCACCCACACCACACACAGGGACTGCAATGGCTTCCTAGGACCATAGACACATGGACACTCTTTTTCACCTGGGAAATCTCTGGCCCCCCACACCC
>NW_023237303.1:0-1096 GCF_002007445.2 Ailuropoda melanoleuca | reverse complement strand
GTGCCCCGCGGCTGCTCTGTCCGTGACCCTCAGCCCCCTTGCCCGCCCCCCCGCCCCGGGCACTGGCCCTGCTGCCGCCTCCCCGGAGCCCTGGGTCCCCCAGTCCCCGGCGCCAGCGCCCCGCTTGCCCCGCATCCGGCCGCCCCTGGCCCTGCGGGGAGCCGGCTGCCGGCTCGGAGGGTCGGGACCCCGGTACTCGGACCCGAGGGAGAGAGCGGAGGACCCAGGGCACCGAGGCCGCGGCGGCCGCCCGGGGCCGCACGCCCAGGTGGCCGGACCCGGTTCCGGGGAGGCCAACCCCGCCGTCCTGGAAGGCCCTCACGGAGCGCGGGCGACACCTGGTGCCACCACCTGCAGCCCCGTGCGCGCGGCCTGAGGCGACCGAGTCCGGAGCGCGGGGCACACGGACAGTTGGTCTCGCCCTTGGCTCTCGTCTCCTTTCCCTCCAACCCTTCGCCCTCTGCGCGCGCGTTCTCTGTCCTCCCGGGGGTGGCCCTCCGGAGCCGGGCGGGAAGGACGCGCCGGCCACCGTGGGCTCGGAGGAGAGGACAGTCGCTGACTTTTCTACTGAGTCCAGGGATTCGCCCGCACACAGACGCCTCTCCCTCAGCTTATGCAGCCAGCTTCCCCCGCCCGCCGGTGCCCTCCCGTGTCCCCCATGGGGCCTGGGTCACCCCCGTCCTGCCCCTCACTTCGGTCGCTGCAGGCTCCTGTGTCTGCAGCCCTCGGTCTTCCGTTGCCTCGCGAGCTGGAATCTGAGCCCACAGCCCTGGTGTTCCTCTTGGGGTCCCTCCTCCCTCGCAGGCCGGACTCCGGGAAGAAGGAGCTGTGTTTGCTGGCACCTCCAATACGTTCTGATAAAGCCAGAACCAGAGAAAGCCTGCCTGTGGCTACTGACACTCCAACCTCCTGGCTGGTGATGTCGGGGGTGCCGTGTATGTTGTTCAGTCTTCAAGCAACCCCCCACTATGCACCCGAGACAACCACCTCAGAAAGAGAAAACAGCGGGGCCGTGTTCATACCGCAGTCTGGGTCGGGACCTCGATTTACCCTGCTTCTGTCTGGCTTCCGTGCTGAGCTCTCGGGGACCACACAG
>NW_023237302.1:0-1096 GCF_002007445.2 Ailuropoda melanoleuca | reverse complement strand
CTGAGATTAAGCTCCGAGTTCTCCATGATCACATGCTGGTGCAACTTCTTTGGAGCAGGATCCTAACAGCCCCACTGTCTCTGTGGGATGTACATGGCCACATCTCTGCATGTCATTGATCTCTGCGTCGTGGGTTTTTACCTGCAAGATCTAATCAGTCCTCCTTAGATTTCTCCACCGGAGAAGCATCTCTAGAGCTAAACACTGATATTTCGATGTAAAACATTTCTCCTTCTCCTTGAGGTCTTCTTTCGGAGAACAGCGGGCCTCACACTCAAAGCGAGGTGGATGGGGGTGGCTGGACTCTGTCTCTGATATCACCACAGGACTCCAGTCAGAGCTCGGGGGGTGCTGTGATTCTGAGTAGCTGCCCCATCAGAGCTCCTGAGGGAGGCTCCCAGACCTTCCCATCTCAGAGCCAGTTGGCAATATTTTTACACTAAACACCTCTGTTCTAGGACTCAAAATCTGCCTTCCTTCTTGGGGACATTTCTTTGCAGGCACCCCATGCAGCTATGAGGTGAGATGATGGAAGAAGTAGCAGAACACCAAGGACCCTAGGGCCCAGTGATACACACCAGAGCACTGCACTCACAGACAGGCCTGCACCTGTCACCCAGGCACCGTGCATGACTCACCACCACACCCACAGCCCCTGCGACATACCCCAGCGTGGTCACACACTCACTCCCACACACTCGCCCCCTTTCTGTCTGGCTCATGCCCTCAATAGGAGGTTCCAGTAACAACACATCCTGTCCACACTCTGGGCCTCTTTGCCTCACATGTCCAGGAGGATTTAGAAAGAAGTACTGCTGGCAGATAGAGACCTTGCTGTACTAGATCATAATATTAAAAATAATAATAGTTGCTAATATTAAATTACTGATTATTATATGCCCAGCCTTGTTTTGCATCTTTTTCGTGTATCGTTCAATCCTCTGATCAGTCTTATTAGGAAGATGCCACTTGCGCCATTTTATATGTGGGACAACTGAGGCATAATATTGTTATGTCATTTGTGCAAAGTCACACAGCTAATTCGTGGCTTAAATGGCTTGAGTGCAGGGACATCATTAAGTTAATTTGTTTTCTG
>NW_023237301.1:378-618 GCF_002007445.2 Ailuropoda melanoleuca | reverse complement strand
ATAGATGCAGAAAAAGCATTTGACAAAATACAGCATCCTTTTCTGATTAAAACCCTTCAGAGTGTAGGGATTGAGGGTACATTCCTCAATCTCATAAAAACTATCTATGAAAAGCCTACAGCAAATATCAACCTCAATGGGGAAAAGCTGGAAGCCTTTCCCTTAAGATCAGGAACGCGACAAGGATGCCCACTCTCGCCACTATTATTCAACATAGTACTAGAAGTCCTTGCAACAGCA
>NW_023237301.1:0-244 GCF_002007445.2 Ailuropoda melanoleuca | reverse complement strand
AAAAGTTATAGAGCAATTCAGTAATGTGGCGGGATACAAAATCAATGCTCAGAAATCAGTTGCATTTCTATACATGAATAATGAGACTGAAGAAAGAGAAATTAGGGAATCCATCCCATTTACAATAGCACCAAAAACCATACGTTACCATGGAATTAACTTAACCCGAGACATAAAGGATCTATATTCTAGAAACTATAAATCACTCTTGAAGGACATTAAAGAAGACACAAAAAGATGGAAA
>NW_023237300.1:1122-1325 GCF_002007445.2 Ailuropoda melanoleuca | reverse complement strand
GGCCAGCATCAGGCTCCCTGCTCAGCAAGGAGTCTGCTTTGCCCTCTCCCTCTGCCCCTCTCTCTGTTTGTATGCATGCTCACACTCTCTCCCTCTCAAATACATGAATAAAATATTTTTTAATTTTAAAAATTAAAGAAATCAAAATGCATTTAGAAATGCACATAGAGGTGAGGCAAGACAGACACTGCAAAAAAAAAAAA
>NW_023237300.1:0-1000 GCF_002007445.2 Ailuropoda melanoleuca | reverse complement strand
AAAAACTCTAATATAAAGCTAATTGATTTTTTGGAAGAGTAGAATAGAACAAAAAACAACAAACTAATGAAAAAAGAAACAGAAAACATGTTTTCTTGACCTTTAGAAAAATCATAGTCTATGAACAGAGATCCTCACATGGACAAATGTTGGCAAAATATTAAAATATTGGAAAAATTAAAACCATTCAAAGATCAGAGGGAAAAAAATACTTAGAAAGGAACAAAACTCCCTGGCTTCTCGGCAATAAAATGTTCTAGAAAAGACCAGAACACCATCTACACAGTTGAGAGAAAGGATTAGAGACTGAAAGCGTGACCCAAGATTTTGAAAATAAACTTGTGTAGTCTGACATCTATGAAAATAACATCCTTCGCTACTCCTGCTTTGAGAATATATACCACCAATTACCGGCCTTTAAAAAAGTCGCTTTAAATTTATGCCAAGAATTGAGTAGGTCATGCTAACTGGAATTGTGCGTTTTCCCTTCTTTTGTCCCCAAACTCCAGCATCCAGGTAGGTTAAGGATTGTTGGATGTTTCTGGGGGGCCCTGTGGTACTTCCCTAAGTGACTTCCCTTTCTCTGCTTACTTTCCAGGACCAGGATCACATCCTGAACCCTACAGCTCACACCAAGTTTTAGGACCACTTCAAGTAACAGCATAGGCTTCTCTGTTCCATTGTAATCAGCAAAGACTAAATTATTTACACTGCTGCACACCATGTAAGAATTAACACAAAGACCTTTATTTCCCCTCCCCTAAAACAGGGCTACTAAACAATTTAAAAGGTGTTTGCATGTGAAATATGAAATCTGGGAGCTTTTTTCCCTTATTAGTTAATAACATTTTTTGTAAATGCAGCAATACATGGGCAAAGCCAAAAATACATAGAAGTACCAAGGAGGAAATAAGCACCCATTATCCCAGTAGCCAAAAAGAAACACTGGTAAATTTCATATTGTTCACGCAGCATTTCCTGTGCATATCCTTCTCATAAA
>NW_023237299.1:0-1096 GCF_002007445.2 Ailuropoda melanoleuca | reverse complement strand
GGACATGATGGTTTTACTCAAACACTAGAAAGTTTGTCCCAGGAGCAAGCTGGGAACCAATGAGTGAAAAATAGAGGAAAGGTGAAATTCTCTCAAGAACAGTATCATGGGCTAGGGCTTCGGGAGCTGGACATTCTTGCTGCTGCTGGAATGAGGGTACAGACACAATTTTTCTGGGAGAGAATTTGGTAATATGTATGAAAGTCTTAAATATGTGTAGAACTTTGACTCTAGAATCTAGAGTCTCATTTCTAGACTTTGTTCGCTGAAATTTATCAGCATCACAAAGATATGTGTACATGGATGTTCAACACAATACTGGTTATAATAATGAAACATTTCAAACAATATGAAACTTCTACATAAATCATGATCTCTCTAGATATTCACGTATATCTATTTTCATTGAACGGAATATTATATAGCTGTTAAAATGGTGCTTATTCACTTATTTGAATGAAAATATGTTTGTACCATATGGTTAAATAGAAAAAGCAGGATACAAATGGCATAATTTTAATTTAATAGGAATATATTTGTGTGTGTGGAGAGAGATAGAGACAGAAATTCGTGAAGAGTATATATCAAAATGCTGATGGTGGTTATCTCTCTGGGTTGCAGGAATACAACTAATTTAACAGTTTTTGTTTTTATCTGTTATTTCTAAACTTTGAACTATGGATATGTGATACTGTAATCCTAACACTAATTCTAATACTAATATTAAAGAAACTTGGGACTGATGAAAATTTAGCTGCCTGCTAAGTCAGTGAGCTTTCTGCTGCCCGAAGTGCTCAGCTAGAGATGAAACGGCTCTTGGCTGGATGTTGTAGGGGGAAAGCTGGAACAGAAGAAGCTAAAACAACTTCCAACTGTAGATACTCTGATTCCGTGAAGGAAGATGGTGACATTGGAAATTGTGTATAAGTTCTTCCCACGCTTTGTTGGGCAAACATGGTTTTGCAGAAATAATATATTTTTTTAAGATTTTATTTATTTATTTGACAGAGAGAGAGACACACAGCCAGCGAGAGAGGGAACACAGGCAGGGGGAGTGGGAGAGGAAGAAGCAGGCTCCCAGCAGAACAGGGAGCCT
>NW_023237298.1:0-1096 GCF_002007445.2 Ailuropoda melanoleuca | reverse complement strand
GTGTGTGTATAGTACATATTATATGTATATATTCAAACTCATAGCTTAACTGATGACGGTTTGCAGAAGGAGATATAGTCAGAGAATAACAGTGGTGAGATATTTTGGAGTGATATTAGACATTTATATATTTGTGTAAAAAATAATTTACCTCTTAAAATATGACAAGAAATTATTGGAAATCCAAATGATTTAATATTTCTAAATTTATGTGAATTTATAGATCATTATAATATTGTTATAACTAATCATAAAACTATTCATACAAAGCGTTATGTGTCTTATCGGTCTTATAAAATTCAAAACAAATATTTTGTGCTACTAGTAAATTATGTTAGATCTGACATAACTGGGGAACCAAACAAGAAAAAGCGTTTGCTCAGTTCTTGACTGTGTGCCAAGTTTGATCAACCATGAACAAATGTTTCAGATTATTAAGTATATTTGCCTCAACACTAATGTTATAACACTACAGGAAAGTTTTATTGACTTCCTCGAAAGGAAAAGAGGAAAGCTGAGTATAGTCCAGGTTATAACATTCTTAACAAATTAGAAGAAGATGATATTGGCATAAAAATTACTTCTAGCCAGAGATATTATAATGAAACTACTAAGGTAGGTATATACGAGAGTGTATACTTGTCATAATTTCTGCAAAAATAATCATGCCACATCATCGCCTTGCTGGGCTCATTTTTTTGGTGTGTGAATTCAATGAGTAGAGGAAAGTTTTGTGTCTTTTCAAAAAACTACATTAAAATATTTATGGAGACATGCAGTGCGTCAAGATGAAATGCAATCAACACACCATTGCAACAAATGAAAGATGTTTATCAAATATTAAAGACATACTACAAAATGGCATAATATATTATGGCAAGTCAAAAACATCTTGTCACAAATACATCACAGATTTGTATGCAACTTCTCTTTGTGTGATAATATTTTGCACCAAGGGGAAAAATTAATAAAGCACTAAAATAAAAACCCGTGACTATATATATATAAAAAAGAAAGACTCCCTTTGCTTACAAAAATACCAAGAGAGGGGCACCTGGGTGGCACAGCGGTTAAGCGTCTGCCTTTGGCTCAGGGC
>NW_023237297.1:0-1096 GCF_002007445.2 Ailuropoda melanoleuca | reverse complement strand
CCTGACTTTTGTTGATATAATTTAGAAAAATCTTAAAATCCTTTTGATGAATGAGTGATTTCCTCCTGGTTAAACTCTGTACTTATCTCCCTGGAGCACGGGAAACTCACACCCTAGTTACTGGCCTGGTGTAAATAAAAGGTGCGTGGATGTGTCTAGAAGATAATTCCAAGCACAGAAAGGCTAGTCTCCTCAGAAACTGGGTGACAAACTGTCAGATTAAACAATTATTAGCTGTGTCTGAATCCAACCAGATACCCTGAGCCTTGTTTCAGGCTTCCGTTACTTCCTATCAATGCTTTAACCTTCTCACATGAGAGAAGTGGTGATGCTATGAAAACTTATATTGTAATTATGTAACCTACACAATCTAATTCTGTGTTTGATTTTCAGCACTACTGACCTTGCAGCTATAAGAAATAAACAATTTCTTAATGGCTGCCTCAGACATTTTCTTATTATTTGACTATCACAAAGATGAGAATTTAAAGACACAAGCTTGTCACCTCCTTCCTTTAAGCACTACACTGTATTCAGAAGGGTCCATTCCATACAACAGTATTTCTAACTGTAATTACCATCCAAATGGTCAACTATAGTGGCAAACTCGCTCCCAAAACACTTCAGTAGACATTTTTTTTTTTCAGAATCAGCCACAGGTGATAATATGATTAGTTAAGATGCCAATGATTAAAATGGATTACTAGCAAACCATTTTCCATTGTTGAAGAGATCAGGACTACATTCAAGCTCAAGGACATGGCAAAATTGTAACAAAATCCCAAACCTGAGAGTCTATTTCCTGGAACTCCTTCTGGAACTCCTTAATTTCAGTATCATTCAAGGTCCAATCAGGAGACATAAAATGATCCTCTTGAACACAGCAATTTCTATATAAGAAATTGTTAACTAGGGGCACCTGGGTGGCTCAGCCGTTAAGCGTCTGCCTTCGGCTCAGGTCATGATCCTGGGGTGCTAGGATCAGGCCCCACATCGGGCTCCCTGCTCCGCGGGAAGCCTGCTAATCCCTCTCACACTCCCCTTGCTTGTGTTCCCTCTCTTGCTGTCTCTCTGTCAAATAAATAAATAAAATCTT
>NW_023237296.1:0-1096 GCF_002007445.2 Ailuropoda melanoleuca | reverse complement strand
AGTGATGGCCCTCTCATGCTCATCCACTTATGTAGCTGAAATGCTTGTTTTAGTGGTAGGAGGCATCCTGGGGATAAGCGCCTTCCTAATTACCTTTATCTCTTACATCTACATTATATCCACCATTCTAAAGACCCAGTCAGTGGAAGGGAAGCACAAAGCCTTCTCCACATGTGCTTCCCACCTCCTAGTGGTCTGTCTGTTCTATGGCACAGCAATATTTACCTACATTCGGCCTTCCTCCAGCCAAAACTCTCCAGCTAGAGACAGGCTCATCTCTATGCTATATGGGGTTATTACCCCAATGTTAAACCCTATGATCTACAGCCTGAAAAACGTGGAGGTCAAAGAAGCACTCAGGAGGCTTCTATGTCACAGAGCATGTTTGCAGCAATTATAATATTAAAGTAGAATGTATCAATGCTCAATTTAGAATAAATTCATAGGAAGAATTCATAGAATAATTTTCAGTTGATATATAGAACACATTTACGAACTCTGAAAATTAGGAACACATGTACACTAGCTATATCTATCTGTGTATGTATATCTTTATATCTATCCACTGAGCTCTGAAAATTTATCATTGGAAAACAGGCATTTTCAAGAGTAAGGAGAGAACAGTTAATAATTAACAGGCATAAACTGAGATGCTCTTAAGTTAACTTGGATATATGTTCATATCTGTATCCATACTCATACCTCTATCACCTGTATGTTTTGTATTTGTTTTAAATCATTATCTCATCATCTATTTATAGATCTTCCTTTTATTAATTTCCCTTATGTAATTGACTGTTTATGTTGATATATTTACATTATTAGTTTGCTCTTTCTATCAATTTTAGCTTCCACTTATTCTGTATTTATGTTTATCTCTTTTCTTAGGACTCTATCCATTCTCAGTTCTACTTGTCCCTCCAAAGAGATCCCTCACTTTCCAAATCTCTGATTTACATATCTAATTTAGTTCACAATATTATCACATTTTTGCCTGAACCTGGTCAAAACTGAGGGTGTCATTTAATTTCTTTTTTTAAAGATTTTATTTATTTATTCAACAGAGATAGAGACAGCCAGCGAGAGAGGGAACACA
>NW_023237295.1:0-1096 GCF_002007445.2 Ailuropoda melanoleuca | reverse complement strand
GAAGAAGTCCACGAGGAAGAACACGGCGGAGACTATGATGAAGAGAAGCCCAAACCAAAACTGACTGCACCAAAGATCCCAGATGGCGAGAAAGTGGACTTTGATGATATCCAGAAGAAGAGGCAGAACAAGGACTTGATTGAGCTGCAGTCCCTGATCGATAATCACTTTGAGGCACGCAAGAAGGAGGAGGAGGATATCATTGCCCTCAAGGACAGGATTGAGAAGCGCAGAACCGAGAGGGCCGACCAGCAGAGGATCCGGGCGGAGAAAGAGAAGGAGCGTCAGACAAGAATTGCTGAGGAGAAAATCAGACGAGAGGAGATGGATGCCCAGAGAAGGATGGACGATGACATGAAGAAGAAGAAGGCTCTGTCCAGCATGGGCGCCTCCTACAGCAGCTATCTTGCCAAGGCTGACCAGAAGAGAGGCAAGAAGCAGACCGCCCGTGAGATGAAGAAGAAGATTCTGTCCGACAGGCGCAAACCCCTGAATGTTGACCACATGAATGAAGACAAGCTCAGGGAGAAGGCCAAGGAAATGTGGGACTGGCTGTACGGTCTGGAATCTGAGAAGTTCGAAATGAGCGAGAAGCTGAAGAGACAGAAATATGAGATCACGACCCTCAGGAACAGAATCGATCAGCTCCAGAAGCACAGCAAGAAGGGAGCCGCTGGAGGCAAGGGCAAAGTTGGTGGACGCTGGAAGTAAAGGAACCACGGACCCCCAGAGGCAGACAGAATCTCCGGCAGCACATCCAGGCTCTGACGCCCACCTCCCCGTCTCCTCTCCAGTCACCTATGTTTCTTCGTGCACACATCAGCTCACCCTCCTTGGTTCCGGGATGTCATCAGGCCCGGGCGCCGCTGTCGAGCCGAGAGATGCCCACACAGACACTGTCCACCCTCTGCACAAACTACACCAATGCAGGCACCTTCCCATCACAGCTGCTCACCTGCTGTGCCTGGGCACTTTCCTCAATCATGGGACAACCGGCCTGCTATACTGTGGATTACTGTGTACAACGATTTCCTGTTTATCTTTTGTAAATAAAGTGTGACACGCTACCTATTTCAACATAACACTCTGCCTCTTC
>NW_023237294.1:0-1096 GCF_002007445.2 Ailuropoda melanoleuca | reverse complement strand
TTCGCAAATGCGTGAATTTAATTTGTAAAAGGGCCTCCTACAGTTCCTGGTACGTAGGAGTTACTCAATAAATAATCGTTTATTTCTCTTTTCATTTCCCTCCCACTCCCTTTTCCTTCACAAAGCTGAGATCTCGGTATTTTATGATTTCGCTGATAGTATCTGCCGCCAGTGAATGAGAACAATGAAATGACAAAAGATAATAAAAATAATCATCAGAGTGTTTCTTAATTTCCAAAGTGGAGACCATGTAGGAAATGTTATGACCTAATTTGCCCATTGTTATCTTTCAGAATTTACGCTATAGCTCTCTCCCGTATCCTTTCAAAATTTTAATAAATATATGCTATGTGTCTGCTCTAAAGTCAGCACAAAAATTTAGGAATCCAGGTGTCATCAGGGCTTTCTCTGGTCATTATTGCCAACAGTCAAATACACTTTCCTCGCTTAAAGACCTTACCTGATCCGAACTGCGCTGGCAAAAGCTAAATGAATTTCAAGACTTATTGCCTGATTACATCTGAGCCATCATTTGCTTTCCTTCCTGAATTGTCTCCTTTTGAGTCATTGCCTCTACTTGAGGCTCCATCGTGCAATGACCAAAACAGCTGGATTTCTGTGGCTGTTTTTCTCTGTAAAAATAAAATTTAAAAAACCAGAAAAGAAACTGCTGACGTGCAGCATTTTCCCAAGGCAGTGTTACTCACCTATTTAGTCAAACTTTCTCACCATTGCTGAGCTTGGACTCCATCTTTACAGAGTGACAAGACATTATTAATCCTTCCCCTCCCTCTTCCTTTCACCATGTTACTCAGCCAGAGGATATAATCATGGGTAATCCAAGCAGGCAGGCGTCAGTTCATTTATTCACACCATTCCTAAATAGTTCTTGAATAAAGACAAGGCTTCCCTTCATAATGAGTCATTTCCCTCTTTCCAAATTGCAAACAGAACCAGATTCAAGCTTCGACTGTGATGACTTCTTATCTAGACACCTGCCACCATGAACCTTCAAGTAAACACAACTGACCCAAAGAGGAAGGTCACATCAGCTCGACTAAAAAGAAGAGGAGCAGCAGGGGACAAAGGCTGAAGA
>NW_023237293.1:3077-3597 GCF_002007445.2 Ailuropoda melanoleuca | reverse complement strand
CTCCCTTACTCACGAGAGATGATGATCGTTGATATTTCCCTGGACTGTGTGGATTCTCAGAGACCACTATGTGGCACTCTCTTCAGGATCCGCGACCACTTTCCCTCATGTTTCCCTATTCACGAAGGGTGATTATAGTGCTAAGTCGGTCCCTTACGGTATTGTTTCTGACGGACGTGTTTTGGGCCTTTTCGTTCCATTGCCACCAGCAGTTTTGACAGGATTTCCCCAGGGAGCAAGCATTTCGTTGGAAGCGGGTTTTGGCCGAATTGTCTTTCTCAGTGCTGTGTTTGTCGTGTTTCACTCACGGTACCAAAGCACCTGGATTCCTGTTCCACCTTCCATAAGGCTGTCATGACTTCAAGGGCTTTCCCCTCACACTTTGTTTCTGGGTTCTATGGGCTGTAGCCTCCCCAACCCATGCACCCAATGTGGAAACGGGGTCCCCAGTGGAAAGGCTGCTGTTTGCAGGAGGTGTTTTCCTGGACGCTCTGCTTTATTACCAATGAGAAGGGCGCTG
>NW_023237293.1:331-3069 GCF_002007445.2 Ailuropoda melanoleuca | reverse complement strand
TTCCCTATTCACGAAGGGTGATGATAGTGCTAAGACGGTCCCTGTACGGTGTTGTTTCATGATGATCGTTGATATTTCCCTGGACTGTGTGGGGTCTCAGAGACCACGATGGGGCACTCTCGTCAGGATCCGTGACCACTTTCCCTCATGTTTCCCTCTTCACGAAGGGTGATGATAATGCTAAGACTTTCCCTGTACGGTGTTGTTTCTGACGGACGTGTTTTGGGCCTTTTCGTTCCATTGCCGCCAGCAGTTTTCACAGGATTTCCCCCGGAGCAAACAATTCGTTGGAAGCGAGTTTTGGCCGAATTGTGTTTCTCAGTGCTGTGTTCGTCGTGTTTCACTCACGGTACCAAAGCGCCTTGATTCCTGTTCCACCTTCCATAAGGCCGTCGTGACTTCAAGGGCTTTCCCCTCACACTTTGTTTCTTGGTTCTAAGGGCTGGATCCTCCCCAGGCCCCTACACCCAATGTGGAATCGGGGTCCCCAGTGAAAAGGCTGCTGTTCGCTGGAGGTGTTTCCCTGGACGCTCTGCTTTATTACCAATGAGAAGGGCGCTGAGTCCTCGAAAATCCTGAACCTTTTCATTCATGCTCCCTTACTCACGAGAGATGATGATCGTTGATATTTCCCTGGACTGTGTGGGGTCTCAGAGACCACTATGGGGCACTCTCGTCAGGCTTCCGCGACCACTTTCCCTCATGTTTCCCTATTCACGAAGGGTGATGATAGTGCTAAGACGGTCCCTGTACGGTGTTGTTTCTGACGGACGTGTTTTGGGCCTTTTCGTTCCATTGCCGCCAGCAGTTTTGACAGGATTTCCCCAGGGAGCAAGCATTTCGTTGGAAGCGGGTTTTGGCCGAATTGTCTTTCTCAGTGCTGTGTTCGTCGTGTTTCACTCACGGTACCAAAGCCCCTTGATTCCTGTTCCACCTTCCATAAGGCCGTCGTGACTTCAAGGGCTTTCCCCTCACACTTTGTTTCTTGGTTCTAAGGGTGGATCCTCCTCAGGCCCCTACACCCAATGGGGAATCTGGGTCCACAGTGAAAAGGCTGCTGTTCTTTGGAGGTGTTTTCTGAACGCTCTGCTTTTTTACCAATGAGAAGGTCGCTGAGTCCTTGAAAATCCGAAACCTTTTCGTTCATGATCCCTTACTCACGAGAGATGATGATCGTTGATATTTCCCTGGACTGTGTGGTGTCTCAGAGACCACTATGGGGCACTCTCGTCAGGCTTCCGCGACCACTTTCCCTCATGTTTCCCTATTCACGAAGGGTGATGATAGTGCTAAGACGGTCCCTGTACGGTGTTGTTTCTGACGGACGTGTTTTGGGCCTTTTCGTTCCATTGCCGCCAGCAGTTTTGACAGGATTTCCCCAGGGAGCAAGCATTTCGTTGGAAGCGGGTTTTGGCCGAATTGTCTTTCTCAGTGCTGTGTTCGTCGTGTTTCACTCACGGTACCAAAGCACCTTGATTCCTGTTCCACCTTCCATAAGGCCGTCGTGACTTCAAGGGCTTTCCCCTCACACTTTGTTTCTTGGTTCTAAGGGCTGGATCCTCCCCAGGCCCCTACACCCAATGTGGAATCGGGGTCCCCAGTGAAAAGGCTGCTGTTCGCTGGAGGTGTTTCCCTGGACGCTCTGCTTTATTACCAATGAGAAGGGCGCTGAGTCCTCGAAAATCCTGAACCTTTTCATTCATGCTCCCTTACTCACGAGAGATGATGATCGTTGATATTTCCCTGGACTGTGTGGGGTCTCAGAGACCACTATGGGGCACTCTCGTCAGGGTTCCGCGACCACTTTCCTTCATGTTTCCCTATTCTCGAAGGGTGATGATAGTGCTAAGACGGTCCCTGTACGGTGTTGTTTCTGACGGACGTGTTTTGGGCCTTTTCGTTCCATTGCCGCCAGCAGTTTTGACAGGATTTCCCCAGGGAGCAAGCATTTCGTTGGAAGCGGGTTTTGGCCGAATTGTCTTTCTCAGTGCTGTGTTCGTCGTGTTTCACTCACGGTACCAAAGCCCCTTGATTCCTGTTCCACCTTCCATAAGGCCGTCGTGACTTCAAGGGCTTTCCCCTCACACTTTGTTTCTTGGTTCTAAGGGTGGATCCTCCTCAGGCCCCTACACCCAATGGGGAAATGGGGTCCCCAGTGAAAAGGCTGCTGTTCGCTGGAGCTGTTTCCTGAACGCTCTGCTTTATTACCAATGATTAGGGTGCTGAGTCCTCGAAAATCTGGAATGTTTTCATTCATGCTCCCTTAATCATGATAGATGATGATCGTTGATATTTCGCTGGACTGTGTGGTGTCTCAGAGACCAATATGGGGCACTCTCATAAAAATTCCGTGACCACTTTCCCTCTTGTTTCCCTATTCACGAAGGGTGATGATAGTGCTAAGACAGTCCCTGTACGTTGTTGTTTCTGACCGAAGNGTGTTGTTTTTGACGGACGTGGTTTGGGCCTTTTCGTTCCATTGCCGCCAGCAGTTATGACAGGATTTACCCAGGGAGCAAGCATTTCGTTGGAAGCGGGTTTTGGCCGAATTGTCTTTCTCAGTGCTCTGTGTGTCGTGTTTCACTCACGGTACCAAAGCACCTTGATTCCTGTTCCACGCTCCATAAGACCGTCGTGACTTCAAGGGCTTTTCCCTCACAGTTTGTTTCTTGGGTCTAAGGGCTGGATCCTCCCCAGGCCCCTACACGCAATGTGGAATCGGGGTCCCCAGTGAAAAG
>NW_023237293.1:0-214 GCF_002007445.2 Ailuropoda melanoleuca | reverse complement strand
TTCCCTGGACTGTGTGGGGTCTCAGAGACCACTATGGGGCACTCTCGTCAGGCTTCAGCGACCAATTTCCCTCATGTTTCCCTATTCACGAACGGTGATGATAGTGATAAGACCGTCCCTGTACGGTTTTGTTTCTGACGGATTGTTTTGGGCATTTTCGATCCATTGCCGCCAGCAGTTTTGACAGGATTTCCCCAGGGAGCAAACATTTCGT
>NW_023237292.1:0-1096 GCF_002007445.2 Ailuropoda melanoleuca | reverse complement strand
GAGAGACAGCTAGTGAGAGAGGGAACACAAGCAGGGGGAGTGGGAGAGGAAGAAGCAGGCTCCCAGCCGAGCAGGGAGCCGGACGTGGGGATCGATACTAGGACCCTGGGATCACTCCCTGAGCCAAAGGCAGACGCCCAACGACTGAGCCACCCAGGCGCCCCTGAAAGCTGTTCTGCTATGCTATGATTGTTTTATCCTTGTTTGTTGTTGTTCTCCATAAAGTGAGAGGAATATGGATTCTAAGTTTCCTTTTCTTTTTCTTTAAGTTGAAATAATTTTACAATTTAAGTCAACAGGAGATGATACTAAACGCTTTTACGTAGTAAGTAATTTGTTTTGATGTTATTTCAGTTCAGTAGAGGCTCCATTTATGAACACACTTCACTGTAACAGGTACATGGCATCATTGATGCTGATACCTTATGAACAAAGAAATAGACTATATCATTTAAAAGAAAACATCCTTAGATGTGTGTATGACAGATATCTTAGTAAAGGGTAAATACATTTTTTGTTCAAATTATGAACTCTTGTATTAGAAATTTAAAGTATTTTGATCTACTTAAAAGTGATGTTTATATTGACTGATTTTGAAGGACCTTCAGGTTTCTCTGAGCTACTCTGATGAACAGGTCTGAATTTTACAGATGTTATATTTTTACAAATCTAATCCACACAGCGCATAAATTTCAGCATATTTCCTTGATAATTTCAGTTTATTTTTCTCTTGTATAATAGCTGTATATTTATAATGGATGTTTTAAAAGTGTAGGGGAAAAGAGTCAATTAAAACCAAGTATAATTGCAGTAGCCACAACACTGTTGGGTTTTGCTATAGGACCTCCTAGTTGTTTTTTCTTATGGATCTCTTAACTTATACGCAATTTTTAAAAAACAGTGATTATATTTGGCCGAGGCACAAGAATTGAGGTTTTATTGTTACTGTTCAATACGCGATATGGTTATAAGAAGATAATCTCATTCATTAATCAGAATTTTTTTTCCATTTTTTTTAAATGATATTTTATTATATTATGTTAGTCACCATACAGTACATCCCTGGATTCCGATGTAAAGTTCGATGCTCCATTAG
>NW_023237291.1:0-1096 GCF_002007445.2 Ailuropoda melanoleuca | reverse complement strand
GGATGATTATACTGATGTCAATATGCTGGTTATAATACTGTGCTATAGTTTTGCAAGATGTTACCATTAGAGGAAGCTGATAAAATGTGTATTTTTTTAAATCAACCAACATCCATTAAACTATGATTTACCCTATCATAAAATCTTAAGTTTCTCTACATATGCTCTGATTTTTAGCCTTCCTTCCACCCAAACACACACCAAAGGGAGAAAGAGGCTATTACCTCAATTCGTAACACCAAGAATGTTGTTTTTAACTTTAATCTTCCAAACAGAGAATGAAAACACTACAAATGTTCAATGCTCTACACTGAGAAAACTGTACTCTGATCATCTGGCAATACATATATATATAAGGTACAATAAATTACGGGGGGTACAAAAAAGTCTTAAAGTAAAATACTACTAAAGAGATCCCCTTAGCTAACTGGGATTCTTTACTGATAACTGTGTTTATCTGAAAAAGGTACACGACAAAGCAAGAAATTCATTGCAAATTTAAGAACAATTATTTCATTAAAATAATCCTTGTTATTTAAAATGCAAACATTAGAATAACAGTGTCAACTGAACTTTCTGTGACATAGAAACATATCACCGTCTACCTGGTAGCTACTAGCCACAGGTGGCTATTAAGCCTTGATATGTGGCTAGTGGGAATAAGGAACTGAAAATTTAACTTCAGTTAAATAGCCAAATATGGCTATTGGCTACCACATTAGGCAGAACAGATCTAGAACTTGCAAAAAAATTCAAAAAAGGATACAAAAACACATAATGTAAAAATAATCATCAATGTACTTGGTATTTCTAACCCATGACACTACTGGCCTTTTGGGCAGAACAATTCATTACACAGGAATGCCCTAAAGAAAATATATTCCTTTCAAATGATAAAAGTATTTTTCTTTAATGTAATTTTATGGCCACTCTTGATATTACAGAGTATTGCTTCATTCGACTAAATTACTGAAGCTATTGAGTTGAGCAATAATGCATTTCCACCAGCAGAGGGCAGATATATGTTATAAATACCTCTTAAACCAATTTCAAATGTAGTACTGAATCAAAAGACACTAGTATCTTTTTTTTTTTT
>NW_023237290.1:0-1095 GCF_002007445.2 Ailuropoda melanoleuca | reverse complement strand
AGTAAATAAATAAAATCTTTAAAAAAAAAAAAAAAAAAGTCAGGCCCTTTGACTCAAAAATTCCACCTCCAGAATCCACCCAAAACACAGAAAAACTTTTATACACAGAGTTGCTTATTTCATGTTATCTACAAGTAAATGGTGCATATTTATATAACAATATTCTCAAAGGGTTTTAAAATGACACGGAAAAATGAGGAACCAAAACTGCAAATAGAGTATAATAACTCACTATATCCCTTTATCAGAGGAAGTTGTTTTTAAAAAGTAAGACACAAAAGCACACCCAACTGATATGTCCCTACTCCTACCCCAGAAAAAGGGAGCCTACACCATGTTCGTAGCACATTAAGGAGGGTCATGCTAGGCTGTCCCAAATGGAGAATGGAGAGGAAGAGAAGGGCACCTAATCAGAGTAAAGCTGGTGCTCTGTGGGGGACAGGAGTCCCCCTGGAGGCCTCCCCACCTCAGGCACCAGGCAGGGAGCGGCTGAGAGATGCTAAGTCTGGGAGTCTGGGGGTTAAGAACCACTGGAGTCACAGGATCCTACTGCATGAGAGGGAGAGGAGACCCAGTGATGGCTGAGAGAGAGAGACGGAATTTCCCAGCAGCCGGCAGGAAGGGGCTTGGGCCAGATTACAGACAGTCTATAGGAAAAGGAAAGCGGCATTTTATACCATGGTATGAACTGAAATTTCAATCAGCTACTTATGCCTAAAAAACACTGAAGAAAGTCTATCAGAATGCTTAGATGGCAGTTGTTCCTATGGGGTTTTTGTTTCATTCCTCCACATGAGCCTACGTTTTTGTATTATTTACATATTCACATGATTTTATAATAAAAAATACTATCTTTCAAAGGCATCCCAAGTGTCTTCTGTTTCCACGCCTCTCATCCTGGCCTGGAGCTTTCCAGGCCTGCCATCTGGCCTATAAGTAACTCCCTCCAAACAGTGTACCTTCCCCTCTCCCTTTTTTGTTCCACCCCACACAAAATTTCTTTTTTTTTTTTATTTTGTAATGATTTTTTAAAATTATATTATGTTAATCACCATACAGTACATCCCTGGATTCCGATGTAAAGTTCGATGCTTC
>NW_023237289.1:0-1095 GCF_002007445.2 Ailuropoda melanoleuca | reverse complement strand
TTAATTACAGTATCTAGAGAGAGCCCCTGAAGGTCTAATTTCATTGTCCTTTGTTTCTGCTGGTTCTTGTCAACACTCTTTTCTCTTTATGTGTTTACTTATTCTAGATTGTGTGCTGGACATTGCATTTGAGAAAAATTGTAGACATAATTTACTGATAAACTCTTTCTCTAGAGATTTTTGTGGCTGCCTGGCATCTGGGTGTATTAGCAATCTGGAATCATCTTAATCTAATTTTATGGACTGAAATTTTCCTGGGACATCCAGATGTCTTAAAGCTGGGCTGAAGTTTTTGTGAGGGCTTGTTTATTTCCAGTTCACCTTTTTCTTCAGGTGCAACACTTCCCCACCAAATAAGAAGGGTTGCTAAGACCCCTGAACTTGGAGGAACTTGGACTCTAAATTTTGTCCTCTATTCCCATGAAATGGCACAACGTGCTGCTCCACCTGTCAGCTGCCTCCTCCATAATTGGCAAGTGCTCCCAATGGAACAAGAAACAAATGCCCCAGATGCTGGGCTCATCTTTTCAAATTTCTGCCCTCTCCCTAATGCTGGCCCATGATTTTCACTGTCTGTTTGTTCAACAGTCTTCAAGAGTACTTTTTCAGATATTTCGTTCAAACATGTCTAGTTGTCCTCAAAGGGAGGGTTGGTCCCATTTGCTTAGCTCACCATTACTGGAAGCAGAAATCTGTATGTGTTATTCTCAGCATAAATTCAATAATAACTCGTTCTTCAGACACCAAGAGATCAGAGCCTCAAATATGCTCCCTTTGGCAGCCTGACTGTGTTGTTCTATACTCTGAATACAAATGGGGGAAAACTCAGTCAAACTCTCTAAAAAGTTGAGAAGCTTGAGTACAGGCTGACCTAAAACTCTGGATAGGTTGCATTCCAAAGTTCATTTGTAAGTAGGTTATCTAGAGTTCAGAATGTATGTTCCATATAGGACAGACAAACCCTCAAGAGCCCCACTGCAGGACTGAACCACTGAGTCCCCAGCCATGGCCTGAATTCTATGCTGTGGAATCTGGGGTGCAGACAGGAGGAGAAGAAGCAGGGGAAGGGATGGGTCAAGTCACCTCTTTAGCCAG
>NW_023237288.1:1153-1370 GCF_002007445.2 Ailuropoda melanoleuca | reverse complement strand
CCCAAACAGGGTTTTCTGAGTACCGGCAGGCCCCTCCCCCAGAAGGCAGGCTGAAAAATCAAGAAGCCCACGACCCAGAGCACCTGAGTGGCGCAGTCACCAAGCACCTGTCTTCGGGTTAGGGTGTGATCACAACATTCCGGAAAGGAGTCCCTCATCGGGCTTCTCCACCGGGAGCCTGCTTCTTCCTCTCCCACTCCTCTGCTTGGGTTCCCTT
>NW_023237288.1:561-810 GCF_002007445.2 Ailuropoda melanoleuca | reverse complement strand
GCAGAAATGAGAGCGAATCTGACAGAAATTAAAATTTCTATGAGCCAAATGCAGTCAAAACTAGAGGCTCTGATGGCCAGGGTCACCGAGGCAGAGGGACGCATTAACGAATTGGAGGATGGGTTAGTAGAAGAAAAAATGAAAATAGAAGCTGGTCTTAAAGAATCCACGCCCACGAATGTAGATTACGGGAGATTACTGACTCTATGAAACGATCCAATGTCAGAATCATCGGCATCCCTGAAGGGG
>NW_023237288.1:0-207 GCF_002007445.2 Ailuropoda melanoleuca | reverse complement strand
TTTATCCAGCAAGGCTGTCATTCAGAATTGATGGAGAAATAAAGACGTTCCAAAATCGCCAGTCATTAACCAATTTCGTAACCATGAAACCAGCCCTACGGGAGATATTAAGGGGGGCTCTATAAAGGCAAAAAGACCCCAAGAGTGATACAGAGCAGAAAGTCACAACCGATACAAAGACTTTACTGAGAACATGGCATCATTAAA
>NW_023237287.1:0-1095 GCF_002007445.2 Ailuropoda melanoleuca | reverse complement strand
ACTCTGACTATGCTAGAGAAATTGACTTGTATACTTTACATGGGTAAATTCTATGGTGTGCAGATTGTCTCTCAATGACAGGTATTAAGAAAGTAGGCATGTATGAAAAATGTAAATTTTGTAGAGTTGCTGGATTGGCCAGGCCCTATCCAGTTTCGAGTAAGCATACATTCAGTTTACTGATACTGAGTTCTTTGGTGTTCGTCTGGGCACCAGACTATTTTGTGTGTTCATCTGTAATGCAACATTTTCTTTACCCCTGAAATCGTATTATGCACTTTACCAGTCTATACATGTTGAGGGTTGAGTATTCCAGGAAACCTCTGTACTTGAATTTCTAGGTAAAATAAGAATCAGAAAGAATGGGTCTTGTACTTGCAGTTTATGGAACTGGAAGTCCAAAGTATAAAATAAGGATGAAGCCTGAGAGGTAAGAGTAGGGAAGGGCTTGGAGCTGAGGAAGTCTGTGGACAAAAGCCCAGGTCTACCTACAAGTAGAATGTAGATCATCTTAAGGGGGTGGCCTACAGGTGGGTGATGTCTAGGGCCACAACTTGCACCTGTAGTTCTTTTAGGTGGATTACAAGGAAGTGCCACTTATTTACAGGTGAAATTTAAACAGTGCTTTCTCTGGGGGAGGGGGGGAGATGAATTACCAAAAGGCATCCCTCCTTTTGTCTAAAGCCCTTTGGACCAGGCCATACAGCTTAACAAGTGATCAGAGGGAGAACTGGATTTCAGTCCCCACTCATCACCTTGGCCAAGAGCTTTTGTACAGTGCACACACAGCCCAACTGTGCTTGGAGGCCCTGAGGGTACCTGTGATTCCTCCTCATTACAAAACTCAGCAACTGAGACAGCTGGGAGAAGCATTTTAAAATTTAAATGAAGTCAAGGCACATTTGTCTGTGAATCATAAGGAATGCCATCCAGGTGAGAGAGGTTATATATGACTGGTAATATCTACCTGAATCAAGGTCTGGAAGCTTTACCTGAGGTTTGCCTATCTGACAACCTGGTTCCTTCCTTAGACAAAGAATTAAATTGTTTAACTGATTGAATGGGGGCTTGTATGACATTTCAGCAGAATGTGAA
>NW_023237286.1:0-1095 GCF_002007445.2 Ailuropoda melanoleuca | reverse complement strand
ACACACACACACACACACACACACACACAACGTGCATGCACGCATCCATGGATAGAGAGAACATTGCACAGCTCCTCTCAAAGTTTGGAAGACTTGCATGTACAAGAGTCTTTATTTCACAACCCTTGAACTATTAACCTAAGTACGACATGATCTAATTAACATGTAGTTTTAATTAATGTGTTAAGAAGGACTGCAATACTTGATTGACAGAGCCAGTAGTATGTTATTTAAAAGCAAAACAGTAATATCCTGACAGGGCTCTATCAAGTGCAGTGAGAGCACCCATTTTATCTGTGGAATTCTTCCACTTAACCATATTTATTGAGTGTCTGCATATTCTATAGAAAACGAATCTTTTCATCAGTCCAGAAACACTAAACCTATAAACACTATATGTACACTGAGGTAAATATATCATTAAAAATAACTTTGTGTTATGGGGACCAACAAAGAGGCCAATTTAGATTGGGGGCTCAGGAAGGTCCTTCTAGAAAAAGTGACAGTTAAACAGATAGAAACCCGAGGAGTAGGATTATCCCTAGGAAGATGGGAGAAATAGATTCTAGAATGAGGAGACAAACTTTGCACCATTCTGAGATGGGACAATGGTCAGTGAGATGGGAATGAAACGCATAATGAATGTAAATTTAGGAGCTAAGTAGGTGCCGGAAGAAGCAGAGCCTTGTGTGCCCAAGAACAGGGTCTGATTTTACTCAAGATGCAGCAGAAAAATCGTTGGTTTTAAGGAGGGATGAGTATGAACAATGTGTTCATGCAGTTTTGTCTGTCTCTCAAATAGAATCTCTACACTAGGTTTCTAAATGTGGACATTTGGGGTCAAAGATAGGAATATTTCCCAGGCTCTTGCTATTTCAAGAGTTCATACCAAGTCAGTTCAGTAGTTCAGCATGAGTGTCCATTTCTTTCACCCTCAATAATAGGATCACTGAAGAATTCTGTCATTTGAAGAAAAGCAGTGTTCTGTTATGTTGTCATTTTATTGTTAACTTGAATATTGGTCAATATTTGCTAATAGTTTATATTTCCTCTTTTATAAATTACCAATGACTTTTGTCCCTTTTCTGAGGAGGG
>NW_023237285.1:0-1095 GCF_002007445.2 Ailuropoda melanoleuca | reverse complement strand
ATTTCCATTTCAAAATGAGTATCATTCATTTAATTATCATAAAGTTTTTCTCTTAGTCATGTATCTGGATCTTTTACTATTTCCTTATAATTTAATATTGAACTTTTTCCTTTGACTATACATAAAATCACAAAATTGGTTTCAGTTTATTTTGGATTGTGGAAACCAGCATAAGGAGGAATCATTGTAGTTTCTTTGCCTAAATCTAAAACACAATTACTTTATCAGTGGAGAGCCTTCACTTCTTACGCCGTGTTTTATCCCACATTACAATTTTGTTTAGGCTCATTCCAAGCTTGCATTTCAAAATTTCTGATCACTCTAGGGTGATTACTCTAAGGATGTTTTGCAATTGACATTTTTTATATCAGCAATGGATTGTGATTGGGTGTCCCATCAATGCTGTGATCCACACAAACAGCAGCGCTCTGAGGCTGTTCAACATTGCTCTTCAGCAAACATATAGAATTAATATTTCTATATCAGAATATAATTATCTGGCTTTATTTACTTGTTTGTTTTCCTTCTTATTTAGTATTTATTTTTTTTCACCTTCCCAATGTCCAAGTCAGAGTTCAGCAGATTAGTGGACTGAATCTTTTTCTTCTAATTTTATATTTGTTGAGACCCTAGGACTCTAAATATTTTCTAGGAATTACAAATATTAGAATATGCTTTTTCTGTCTAAAAAGAGGGAGGATATTCTCTAGCAGAAAGGTGCTTTTGTTTGCTTCTGGGCAAGATTCCATTCTCACTCAGTAAGATGGAATTAAATGAAAATATTAATTAACAGAACCAATTTTAGAGTTATGCATAAGAGGACTTGTCAGACTGATCTACATAAAGAATCTACATAAAGAATACTAATATTTTAATTGGTTAATTGGTGCTAATTTATAAGTAGAAAATAAAGTTATAGAAATAGTTTTTAAAGTGTGGTTTCATTTCCACTAAGTAAGTTTTTAATACTCTGGTAAAATATTTCTACGTGTTAGGAACTTAAGACAAAATCTGTCAAATCCTGCTTTTTTTTTTCTTTTTTGGCTGACATTTTTAAACTTTCATATGAAAGGACATTTTTAAACTAGAATTTCA
>NW_023237284.1:0-1095 GCF_002007445.2 Ailuropoda melanoleuca | reverse complement strand
TGCAGTGACAGCCAGGGAGACTCCCCATCTCAACGGGCGGTCTGGGACTCCTCCTCCAGGCAGGAGCCACGTCCAGCTCAGTGGAGGTGGGGAGAGAAACAACAGGCTAGGGGCAGGAGTTTTTCTGGATGCCACTGTCTTGCTAATAGCTGTGCAAGCTTGGGCAGGTACCAGAGAGCCTTCTGGAAGCTCAGCTTGCTCCACTGTGAAATGGGGATGGAGCTGTGCTTGCTCCTGGCATCTCCTGTGCATGGTGGGCGCCCAGCCTTCCCTGCAGAGCCCCTGGAAGCCTCAGGCTGGGCTGCTCCTGGGTAGATGGGCACTCCCCACGCTGTCCGGTCCCAGCAGGTAGGGGGTGGGGAAGGCTGGGCGTGTCCCCAGGGCCTTGCAGGGGAACCAGGGACAGCCCTGTGCTCTTTCTGGGGTGTGTAAGAGATGGGACTGTGGGGTCCTCTGAGAGGCTGTGAGGACCAGATGGCGTAAGGAGCTTTCCAAGCGACCGGAGGCAGGACCTCCAGCCGTCGCAGGCTGCACAGGCAGGAGCGCAGGTCCTCCCCCACCTGTAGGGGACGGATCCTGAGCCCTGGTTAGTCTCAGCCCAGCCCTGAGCTCAGGAGCCCATCCTGTCCCAGGGCCTGGGCGGCAGCCGCAGGGAAGGGGAGGTTGACGCGAGGCCTCCTCCAGCCCCAGGCTCTGAGGTGTGCACGGGCGGCGCTGGGCTCAGAGGCAGTAGCCGAGAAGGTAAGGAAGCAGGCATATTTGGTTTGAGTTAGTTACAACTCAGCTTACAAGCATGCCAAGTCTATTTCCAGGCTGTGCGGAGTTATTTTATTTCCCATCCACGTTTATGAGAGATCATGATTCAATTAATGCCTTTGTTGCTCATGCAATGAAAAAAATGTGCAATATGCTTTAAATGTTTCCCAAACACTGTTAGTTATTAAGTGAGCGACTCAGGCGAGAGGTGTAGACAGGAAGGCAGGAGGGAGCGAGTGGGAGCAGATGGGTGGAAACAAGAAGCTGTTCCCCACCCCGTAGCCTTCATCACCCCCGGGGCAGCAGACTCTGCCTGGAGGGAACTGAAGACGGGGGGGG
>NW_023237283.1:0-1095 GCF_002007445.2 Ailuropoda melanoleuca | reverse complement strand
AAGCCAATAATCACTCTTCTGGAGAACCGCACCGTTACTTCTTTGGGGTTCCTATCTGAGAGTTGAAGGAATACAAGGGAAGAAAGGATGTGGAAATGGTCTGGCCGGGTTGTGAGGGAGAAGGCTTTTCCCTTGCCTTCGGGCAGCAGCCCTCCCCACATGGGGAGCAGAGCGGAGCCAATTCAGTGATGAGGAAATGTTTAATGAACTTCTCAGAGTATCCCCACCACTGCCTGAATTAACCAAATGTGCACCGAGCTGATAATAGGGAAACTCCAGGTTCCTGCCCCTCTCATATTAAACAGTTTCTTTCTCCCATAACACAATTTCTTTCCCCAGAATGTTTTTGGTGGGAGATAATGCACAGAAGGCGTACAATACCACCGGTTGTCAAAGAAAAGAAGCTGGGGTCCCTTCTAGTGGGTGGTAGGTAAGAATTACTAATCCAATCTGCTTGAGTTAACTCAAAACAAGGATTAGTGTAAAGTTCCAGAATATGTTAGTCTTCCTTTATAGAAGTAAACTGCAGCACGGCCACCAACCCCATGGTTTATAGTTCCTGGGAACAATGAGCCAATTAAACTTGAGAGGGAAAAGGGATCTTGCCCAAGTTCGCTGATTGTTACCTAATACTCTGAGTTGCTTTGATTCTTGATTATTTGGCTTTGTATCTCAGACACAGGAAATAAAACATCATTTATCATTCATTAGAATGTTCCAAAGTACAGTATACCTCCTAATTAAACACATATCGCTGTGCACTGGTATTTTTCATCTCCTATTTTATTAAAGAGGCTGTTTAAAAGGGCTTTTGTCTATAGCTGATATTGTTTGGCCAAGTATGTCCGTCAATATTAATATACTCTTTTCAAAAACATATTTAAAGCTTACATGATTAATGAATGGAACAAATTGTAAGTTATTTGGATTCAGACCTACTCGGAAGACATTTCCAAATGGAAAACAGATTCTTATTTTCAGAGTAAAATCATCGTAGGAAAGACTAGAAAAACGTCTCCCCTTTTTCCTGCCAATCTGGCATTATTATTTGGGGGATCATTTTGCACCTAAAATTGATGACATGAATTAAATTTT
>NW_023237282.1:0-5685 GCF_002007445.2 Ailuropoda melanoleuca | reverse complement strand
GCCCCATGTAAGGAGTATTTTTAAGTGAGTCTAATAAAAGAGAAAAAGTGAATGACGTTTGACCCTAAAAAAGGTTTATTCTTGTCTAGTTTTCTGTGTCTTAAACTGGTTTATTCTTCTCTAGTTTTCTGTGTCTTAAACTTATNCTGTGTCTTAAACTGGTTTATTCTTCTCTAGTTTTCTGTGTCTTAAACTTATGTCTTTATGGGCGTTTGCTTTTGATTTACAGAGTCACACAGGAAACCTAATTGAATTCTGGGAACATGATAAAATGATTGATGCAGGTAGCTTCTCCACTTCTACAAATACAAGAAATGTGGGATGAAGTAAAGTTATTAAGAACACATAGCTGGGGTGCCTGGGTGGTACAGTCAGTTAAATGTCCAACTCTTGATTTTAGCTCGGGTCATGAGCTTACGTGGTGAGATCCAGCCCAGGATCGGTCTCCACACTCGGTGTGGGATCTGCTTGCTCTGTTCCCTGCCCTTGCTCGTGTTCTCTCTCTTCAAAATAAATAAGTTAAAAAAAAAAAAAGAAGCTGAAATTTTCACTTGTAGCTAAGATGGAATAGCAAAAACTTGATTTATGCTCCAACTTAAAATAGCCAAAAATGAAAAAAAAAAACTTTTTTAAGACAGTGTACATCAAAGAAGAGAGGGATTTTTGAGATGCAGGAATGTTTAAAGAAATTCTCCAGACCAAAAGAAAATTACTCCAGATGAAAATACAGATGTATGCAAAAGAATGAAAATTATCAGACATGGAAGCTACGTGGGTAAATATATAAGATTTAAACAATCGTCTTTAAAGATAAATTGACTATTTAGACAAAAATAACATAATATGGAGTTATAGCATATAAATACATATCTGAAACAACATAGTGTTGGAAGAAAGAAAAAGAAGTATACCGATGTAAGGTTTTTATACTGTTTGAAAAGGAGTATAAAATCACATAAATATAGACAGTAATAAGTTCTATAAATTCTAAAGCAACCACTGAAATAATACAGTTACAGCCAGTAAGCCGATAAAAGAGATAGATTGAAATTATAAAAATAGTCTGGCTAATAAAAAAAAAAAGGTATAAAAGAGTGCAAAGAATGAATGCAACAAATAGGTAAACTAACCATATCAATAATGATCTAAATACCCCAATTAAAAAATAGACTTTGTCAGATTGGAAAGAAAGCAAGGCCCAACTACATGCTGCTACAAAAAACAACCTGTAAACATAAAGAAACAAGTGAATAAAGAGTAAAAGGATAGGGGGAAATTTATTAGTATTAACACTAGTAAAAATAAAGCTGGAGTCCATGTTAGTATTAAATAAAAGAGATTTTAGAGCAGAGAATACTGCTGAGGTAAAGAAAGTCATCTTATAAAGATAAAGTGGTCAATTCATTAAGACACAACATAATCTTAAAGTTTATGCTTTTAAAACAAAGCCACAAAATACATGTAGCAACAGCTAATAGAACTGCAACAAATAAAAGACAAATCCATAAAAATTGTTGGATATTTTAATATCCCTCCTAAATAATTGATAGAATAAATAGAAAATTAGCAAGGATATAGAAAACTTGAATAACACCATCAACCAACTTGATTTAATTGATATTTATAAAATACTTTACCTGATAACAATAGAATACACATTTTCTGTGAACATGAGATACTTACGAAGATAGATCACATCTGCTATATAAAACAATTCTCAATAAATACAAAAGTATTAAGATGATACAAAGTATGTTCTCTGACCATGGTGGAATTAAATTAGAAATAAATTAGATTAAATTGGAAAGACATCTGGAAAATTCTCCAATGTGAGGAAATTAAATAACATACTTCTAAATAACTGATGTGTCAAAGAGTGGAAAGAAAAATTGGAAATTATTTATAACTAAAAAAATGAAAACACAAGCTGATTAGAAATTTGTTTTAAAGATTTATTTATTTATTCGGGAAATTGAGAGAGAGAGAATCTCAAGCAGACTCCGTGCTGAGCACAGAGCCTGATGAGGGGCCCTATCTCACAATGCTGAGATGATGAACTGAACCTGACCTGAGCCAAAATCAAGAGTCGAATGCCTAATTGACTATGCCACCCAGGCGCCCCTAGAAATTATTTCTAACTATGATAACTGAAAACATAAGATGTCAACATTTATGGAGTACTGCTACAAAATGGAAAGCAATACAAAAAGGAAATTTATGGCACTAAAGTTCTCAAATTAATGACTTCAATTTCCACCTTAAGATACAAACAAATGAAAGATAAAAAAGGAAATAAATACTGCGGGCAACATCAATGTAATAGAAAACAAAAAAAAAATAATGTGAATCAGTGAAACAAAAACTTCTTTGAGAATATCAAATATTTGAGAATATCATTAAAATTGTTAAACTTCCAGCCAGACTAATCAGAAGAAATAGAGCAGAAATTGTCAACCTCTGGAATGGAGAGGTGGCACGCTAGAGATTGTACAGATATTGAAGGAACGATAAAGGTGTATTATGAGTGACTTTACACCAATGGATTGTCAAATCAGATGAAATAGACAACTGTTCAGATGACACAAAATAGAAATGTGACTCATGAAAAAAATAGATCACTTGAATAGTACTATGTCTATTAAATTAATTTCCACAGGAAAATTTCAAGCCAACACGGCTTCAGAGGAGAATTCTACCAAATATTTAAGGACAAAATAATACCAATTATACGCAGACTTTTCAAGATCCCTAATTCATTCAGTAAGGCCAGCATTAGCCTAATATCAAAACAAAACAAAAATAGTTAAAGCAAGATCTGTAAACTGAAGGCTACAAAACTTTATAGAAAGCAATTTAAATTTAGCAATGGAAAGGTATACCTTGCTCATGGCTTGGAAGACTTGATATTGTTAAAATGTCAGTTTTTCCCAAATTGTTATATAGATTCAGTGCAAGCCCTATCTAAATCTTTGCAGCCTTTGTAATAGAAATTGAGAAGTTGATTGTAAAACTCCTATGGAAGTATAGAGGAGTAAAATAACAAAAAGAGTTTTGAAAAAGAACAAAGTTTGAGGGTCCACATTTTCTGATTTCAAGACTTATAAAGCTATAGTAATCAGACATGTGGTATTGGCATCAAGATAGGCAAATGGATCAAGAGAACAGAAAACAGTCCAGAAACAGATCCATCTGTATACAGATAACTGATTTTGGTCAATCTACAGGAGATTCAGCAAAGAACTGATAGTATTTTCAACAAATGAACAATTGTATACTCATATGTAAAAAAAGAAATCATTATATAACAAATAAAAACCTAAAATAATATACCTTTATTAGACAAAAATCTTTGTGACCTTGAGTTTGGCAATTATTTCTTAGATATGACACCAAGGGTATGATACATAAAAGAAAAAAAAGATTGATTAGTACTTTATCAAAATTAAAATATTTTGTTTTGGCAAAGGCACTGTTCCAAAGAATAAAAAGACTTGCTATAAGCGGAGAGAAAATATCAGACAAAGGACTCAGGCCCAGATATTAGGAGATCAATAATAAGAAAACAAACAACCCAATAAAGAAATGGGCAAAAGATCTGAAGTGACACTTTACCAAAGATATATGGATGGGGAACTAAGCATATGAAAAGATGGTCAACATCATTAACCATTAGGTAAATGTAAATTAAAACCATAATGAGTTTCTACTACATCTCGGTTAGAATGAATAAAATTTAAAGTTTGACCATACCTCCTGTTGGCAATGATGTAGAACTACTGAGTCTCTCATACACTGCTGGTGGAAATAGAAAATGGATATAAGTGCTTTGGAAAACAGCTTGACAATTTACGAAAAAGTTACACATATGCTTATAAATATGCAGATACTCTATGATATAGTCATTCCACTCTTAAGTATCTACATAAGAATAAGGAAAGCATGCAAAGACTTCGACATGGATGTTCAGAGAAGCTTTACTGGTAATAGGCAAAAAGTGGGAAATAACTCAAACATCCATCAGCACATGCCTGGATAAACAAATGGTGTTATATCATATAATATACTACTACTAAGTAACGAAAAGTAGTAAAGTGCTGAATTATTCAAGTGACAAGAAGAATGAATCTCAAAATAATTATGCTGAATGAAAGAATCCAGAAAGAAAAGAATACACTATATATCACTAAATTTATATCAAATTCTACAACATTCAAACTAACCTAAACTAACATGAATCAGATCAGTGATTATTTAGGGGTTGGTGGGAGGCTCTGCTGGGAGTGGTTACAAAGAAGGAGAAGAAATTTGGGGGCTGATGGATATGTTCATTATTTGGATGGTGATGATGTTTTCATGGGTAATTGTACCCTCTAAATATGTGCAGTTTATTATATGTCAATCACATCTTAAGCTATTTTAAAAAACTAAAAAATAATCCCACAATGAGATACCACTACACACACATACAAATGCATGTGCACATATGCACAGACATATATATGTATCAAATTGAGTGCATTGAGTATGTGCAGTATATAGTGTTTCAGTAATCTCTCAATAAAGCTGTTAAAAAATCTATAAATGTATAAGGAAAAAAGATAAATCTCTGCATGCCCCAAGTACAGAGAAGTTAAGGTTAGAGTGCTTAGGGAAACTTGTCAGAATGCAATAGCCCCTCACGGTTTCAAATCAGATAAGGCCATTGGGATGGAGGTTCTGGTAGCCATTCCAGTATAGGAGACCCACTCTGGGCCTTTCTGTGGTGAGGAATTTTGGCCACCCACTACAGAAGAGAAGGAAAGCATATTGGAACTTTGGTAGTGGAAGTGTCATCTGTAAGAAATCAAAATTACAGGCTTGTGTTACATGAAACTGTAGAGTGATATTGTTCAACTACATACATAGAATCAAAACTGTAAGATTTTACTATAAAATCTCTTCCCACGCCATGGAAATCTTTGAAGCTTTTGGTAAAAGCAAGCCCCAAGTGATTCTGTGATACTTGGCTCAGTCCAGGGCACAGTATTATTATATCTTCATATTTAAAAAAGGGAAAAAAACTGGAAACACGGAAGTCTATGCCTAGTAAAGCTATCATTTAAGAGTGAGTGTGAAGTAGAAGGATTTTCAGACAAAGTCAAAGTGCAAGAAGTTACCACTTTCAGACCATGACTAAGAACATGAACAAAGCGCTACTTTCAGGTAAGGAATGGGGGAAGGGATAGAAAGCAAGAAGCAACTAGCTGTCAATATAAAATAAACACTGACTCTGTACATTAAGAATAATAATTGTCTGAGGTACGAAACAAAGTGAAAATAAAATATTAGGCAACAGTAGCATCTGGGTTAGGATACAGGAGTTAAATCTTTTAAAGGCTCTTGTACTCAGTAGCAGGAGTTTGCTTAGTTGCTTAGTTTTAGGCTTTGTTAATTTTTTTTTAAAGTGGTACATTTTTAGAGTGATTACTGAACAAATAGAAATATAATGCATAATATATAAAACACAATAAGGTACTTAAAAATTTGATCCAATAAAAAGTAGGAAAGGGAAAAAATAGGAAGAAAGCAGGCGTAAATAATATTTATCAATTGCAAAAATTGTAAACAGATCATCGGTATCTGTTAAAAAATGGTTTCTCAAAAACAATGGATTAGGATACACATGGAAAAAATTTATTTTCTATT
>NW_023237281.1:263-721 GCF_002007445.2 Ailuropoda melanoleuca | reverse complement strand
CCAGAAAGAAGAGCTTAGGGGACAATGTTAGACAAAGGTTAATGAGTACAAGCAGGTGGGCAGTAACGGCCTTGGGATCTAGCTGGTGACATAGGGTTGGCCAACAGCAAAGGGTGAATGGGCCTGACAAGAAGAAGGTGAAAAAGTAAGAGCAGCAGGGGCAGACCCTCCTTCTCTGAAGCTTTGCAGTACAGAGAGGGAGGGAAATGGGGAGGCAGTGAGGTCAACAAAGTCTTGGGTTGACTTGTGTTTATGAGCTAAAGGAAGGAAGATTTGAGTTGGGAAGTAGAAACCCATTAGAATAATGGCAAAGCCAAGTCTTCCTTATTAAGGAGCAAGGACATCTGTTCCTTTGAAACAGGAAGAAAGGAGAAAATTTGAAGTAGAGATGGAGAATGCCCATGTTGAGGGAAGAGGTGATGGGGTTCATGCCCACGATCCCCCCAAGGCGGAGGCAA
>NW_023237281.1:0-249 GCF_002007445.2 Ailuropoda melanoleuca | reverse complement strand
AAGGTCATCCATTGAGAATGCATGTGGGTGAGAAGACTGGGAAATTCAGAATAGAGACACAGTGGATAGGACAAGAAATCAGCCCCGAGCTCAGTAGGATTAGTAAAAAGAATTTGGGACCCAGCTGTTGTTGAACAACATAAATTTTTAATGGAATCAATTTAGCTAACTGAGAACCTAAAGAAGTGAATGGTTGGTTTTATTCAAGGTCGAGGGTTGCAGAGTGAAGACAATAATAGGTCAGGAAGA
>NW_023237280.1:0-1095 GCF_002007445.2 Ailuropoda melanoleuca | reverse complement strand
TACCTTCAGCTCGGGTCATGATCCCAGAGTCCCAGGATGGAGCCCCATGTCAGGCTCCCTGCTCAGCAGGGAGTCTACTTCTCCTTCTCTCTCTGCCACTTCCCCTGCTCTTTCTCTCTCTCTCAAATAAATAAAATATTTTTTTAAAAATATCATTGTTTTAATCTACTCCTCTTTAAATATTAATGGTGAGGGGCAACCGGGTGGCTCAGTCATTTGAGTGTCCAACTTTTGGTTTTGGCTCAGATCATGATCTTGGGGTCATGGGATCAAGCCCCACGTTGGGCTCCCTGCTCACTGGGGAGTCTGCTTGGGATTCTCTCTCTCCCTCTGCCCCTCTCCTGGATGTGCTTTCTCTCTCTTTCTCAAATAAATAAATAAAATCTTTAAAAAATAAAAATTTTATGAATAGTTTTTAAAGGTGTATTTGAGCCCCTCAACTAGACAATCAGATTTATAATTGATCTCTGTCAATTATAACTCATTTATTGATTTATTGAGGTAGTATTTTAATAGTGTCAGACACTTAGCGAGCTTTTTTTTTTTTTAATCAACAAAATACATTCCTACCTTGTCGATTTAGGCTTCCTCCCCATGAGGATGAGGTGATGACTGAGGTTTTGCTTTTGTAGCATCACATGGTCCAGTCAAAGGAAACCATTGGGATTATAGTCCCACCTGTTATAGAGGAGGAAGCTGCAGGGGATTGATGGAACCATATCAGAGGGCCATGTTATTTCTCTTCAGAGATAAACTGTATGCACTTAACACCAAATATCTCTCTACATATTGAGATAGGAACAGGGATTATTATTACTTTTTTATGATTTTTAAAAAATAATCTCTGTACCCATGGTGGGTCTCAAACTCACAATCCCAAGATCAAGAGTCACATGTGCCACTGACTGAGTCAGCCAGGCACCCCAGGAATTATTTTGTAAAATATCAATATAGGATGTAAAGTCCTCTGTTAGACTGGCTAAACTAGAAGGAAAAATAAAAATAAATTTAACCTAGAAGTTGTCTTAGTTATCCAATTTTTCTGCTATATCCAATGCTCAGAGTTGTGAGATGCTGTTCAGAAGTCAAAATTTT
>NW_023237279.1:0-1095 GCF_002007445.2 Ailuropoda melanoleuca | reverse complement strand
TTTTTTTTTCTGATATGTAGGTCCTAATCCTTTCTCTTTCATTCACCAGGTGTCTTTTTTGGGCAAGTCATTGAACTTCTCTGGGCTCCATTTTGTCACATGTAAAAGTAAGTGAGCTAGATGCCATTGTCAAGAACTCCCTATTTTACATCGTATAATTTATTATTTTATTGTGCCTATCATTTAGCTTTGTGTTTTTCTGCCTTCTTTCTCTTGTTACGTGGCAACAATGTGCAAAGATGCCTTTAAAAACTTTGGGAGTGAAACTCTCTAAAATAAGCCTCTACAAAAGAAAAATATAAAAAATGAGACTATAAATCTTCTGTTTTATATAACAGAATATCATATATGGATATAGAGTAATACAGGGTATATTTATTTGGAAATGTTCAGGATATAGAAAATATTTCTTGGTTTTCAGTTGGGATTATACTAGACAAAAAGTAAAGAAAGAAATCAAGCAAAACCTGAGTGTATTGGCTGTGACTGTAAAATAATAACCTCGGTATTTTTTTTTTGAGGATTATAAACTGATTGTGAAGCCAGTCACCAAAGTCTTGATCAATGATAATCTCATTGAACAGGTGTATAGTTTTATGGGAATGGAGGTCTATTTTGAAGAACAAACCTGGTCTGCAGTTTAAATTCTGGTGCTGGTAAGAAGGGACAGAGGTATACCTCATTACTCCGTTGTCACTTGAATACAGAAAGGGGGCCTCCAGTTTAGAAGAGGAGGACACCATAGATACGATGAGAGGACAGAGAGAGATTATATCTCTTAAAGCAAAAGACATACTTCAGTTTGATGGGGACTTGAGCGAACTCTGAATGCTTAACTGGGTCCTATTTTGCAGTAAAATGATAATCAAAAACTTTAATTTCAAAGGATTTAAAGTATTTTCACATCCTTCTCCTAAAGCTGGAATGGCACTCATGGTAATGAGTCTAAGGCCTGTGCCTTTGGCAGCAATTAGCTCCAAGATACTGTATATTGGTTCCCTATAGTTGGGGACACTTGATTGTAATATACAGCTCATTTTTCACCTTCACAATCCTGGATGATTGAAAAGCAGGGCAAGTAGAATTCAGATAAGC
>NW_023237278.1:0-1095 GCF_002007445.2 Ailuropoda melanoleuca | reverse complement strand
TTAAAAAAAAAAAAAAAAAAGAAAGAAAGAAAGAAAAGAAAAGAAAAGAAATTATCTCCCCTTTCCTATTCTCTTTGTTTTCTGTGTTCTTGGCTCTCTGGGAGAGATCATGGGTGATATGTCTTCGCAGCAGAATGAGAGAGGTAGGATTTTATCAAGTTAGTCTTTGAAATCTGGTTTGTTGAAGTTTTTTACCATATAGACATGTGAATTTGCATATATTGCTCAGGTCCTTAGTCCAGATGTGATGTTCTCCATTGTCTTCTAAGATCCTTGATGGTAGCAGCATGACTTAAAGTTTGTTGTTCCATATACTGTTTATCGATGAGCTGAGTTGTGCTAGATCATCCATCATTCCTAGAACTGGTAAAACAAAATCCTAAAGAGTTTAGGCTTTAGAGAACAAAAACTAGGATTGGAATCCTGGCTCCATCACTTCATGATAAGTCTCTCAATCTCTCAGAGCCTGCTTTCTTACTTGAAAGTAAGTCTTGTACATAACTCTTATTAGTATAATATGGCAATCAACTCATAATTAATTACTGCTAATAATATAATGACACTCTGTGATACAAGTTGCACCCTCAGCAGACCATTTCTCCTACCTTCTTTGGAGGTGCTGTAAATAATAAAATGTCTGCATTACAAAATCCTTTTCAAATAGTCTGTCCAAAGCCAGAGCAAACTTTGAAATCACAAAACGAAATTTTCCTTGCTTAAAATGTATCTCTGAGGGAAAACCATTCAGTTGTTCAGATAGCCTGTAAGACATGCTATAAACCCTAGTCTTGACCCACTCAGCCTCTTCAGCTCTGTGTTCCAGCAGCACTGCCCTTCCTTCTGCTGCTTTAGTATGCCAATTTTTTTCCTGCTTCAGGAACTTTACTGTTGCTAGGGACCCTCTCACTTTCTATCCCAGCCTCCATCTATTGTCAGCTCCTGCACTTTCACTTCTCATCTTGAGAGTGCACTCAACATTTCAACAGTATTTGATGGCATGCATATGGCTGGAGAAGTCAGGAATGCTGGAATCCTCTTCCTACCAAGTTTCCAAGGAATAATAACACATGACAAAGGACTACTGTCTCATTTAAT
>NW_023237277.1:0-1095 GCF_002007445.2 Ailuropoda melanoleuca | reverse complement strand
TTTAAGATTTTATTTATTTATTTGACAGAGAGAGAGCCAGCCAGCGAGAGAGGGAACACAAGCAGGGGGAGAGGGAGAGGAAGAAGCAGGCTCCCAGAGGAGCAGGGAGCCTGATGCAGGGCTTGATCCCAGGACCCTGGGATCATGCCCTGAGCCAAAGGCTGACGCTTAACGACTGAGCCACCCAGGTGCCCCTGTTTTATTGTTTTAATCAAACGTACAAATTTCCAGTACTCTTAAGCAGTGTTATATTAAAGTCATTGGAAATTTTAGCAGCTCTGTAAAGGCTTTCAAGGAGAACACAATTTTTGTTATAATAGAAAAATTTTTCGGACTTCAAATATTATGATTTCAGATGCCTTACCCCTCAGGGTAAGCAAGTTGTGACTAATTTGGTTTTTATCACTTATGCCACATAGGCACAGAGTTTGAACTTTGTAGGAGATAAATTCAAAAGTTTAAGGGAAAGTAGCTTTTGATTGGCTTGAGATTTTGAAAATTGGAAGAAAAAAGTACTAATGAATAGAAATTTTGTGTAGTTTAAGAATTTCTTACAAAATTAGACATTTGACATCTAGAAATACGTAGTCAAGTCCCTGTCTGAAATCATTCATTGTTCTGAGTGATGTTTACCCCCTGAAGCCTCACCTTATCATCAAAGAATTCTGGTATCATTAGTCTGCTTCCAACACCAGAAGTAACCCTTCTTTGGAGAAACACTTAAAGAGAATAAAATACAAATTAGTAATATTTCTGAAATGCTCCCAAAAGCTTATTCTAAAGAGGAAAAAGCTCAATCTCATTGTAATTTCATCCCAGTTTTTCCCAGGCTAATTTTATCTCAAAAGGATCCCTAGAACCATAACATACTCAACATGCAAGCTCTCTTGGAGTCTTTTTTTTAGCTCAACCTAATCATTTATAAGAAAACTGGGAAATAGGTCACTTAATGTGATCCAGCTTGTCACCAAAGATTTAAAATTGTGCCTCATCCTGTAATTAAGGCCTGTGATTAGGCTGTCTTCCTATTTTCCCCTAAACCAGGAAGAGCCTTGACCTCTAGGGGTGGTAGCCTGCAAGGCTTGTAACACTTGA
>NW_023237275.1:0-681 GCF_002007445.2 Ailuropoda melanoleuca | reverse complement strand
AGAAGGGGGTGGGGGGATGGGCTAGCCAGGTGAAGTGTATTAAGGAGGGCACGTGTTGCATGGAGCACTGGCTATTATACACAATCGATGAATCATGGGACACTACATCAGAAGCTAATGCTGGTTCGGTATGGTGACTCACATATTATAATAATGCAAATAAATGTAAAAAAAAAGAGTAGATGCTAAGCCAGCAAGTGTGCAATGATCGCTGCAGCCTTCTTTCACCTCAGAAACANGCCTTCTTTCATCTAAGAAACAATCACAAATCAGTGTAACTGAAATACATCACCCATCTGGTTTGCAATTTAGGTTGGAGACATGACTTTTGACACTGACAGTGTTTTCTGATTGGGAGGATTTGCCCAATCAGAAAACACTGTCAGTGTCAAAAGTGATGTCCAAATCCTGTCGGAATGCCGACCAAAGTAGTCTTGGGNTAGAAGCTGTTTGTTAGAGTGCTTGCACTTTGGGTCAGTATCATAAATGCTGGTTAGGATTTAAACCCCTTTAAATCTCCTCAGAAATTTAAATTTGCATTTTGTCGTGATGAGTTTTTGACTTTAGCTGTCTGTGAGAGGCAAATCTTAACAAGAAAAGAGCACAGGCTGATTTCAGCCAAATAGAGACTTTAGAGATGGCAAAGATCAGGGCTTACTTTCAGCAAGTGTTAATGCAATT
>NW_023237274.1:0-1095 GCF_002007445.2 Ailuropoda melanoleuca | reverse complement strand
ATGCCACAAGCATGGGCCCCCCCCCCCCATAAGAGTGGGTTCTTTGTAGCCAGGGCAATTAGGATTTGCTGATTAGTCAGAGCAAAATCCATTAACATGACTCTTAGTATCTACTTCTTCCATAGGCAGTCATGGAGATGAGAACTTAGATGGACCCAATTCTACCCTCTTGTCCCTTTTGGAAAAGGTTTGCCATGCAGGAAGGGACACGATCCACTTCTCGGTATTAAAGGATCCACTGTGGCTGTAAACAAGGAAGACATTCCCTAAGTGGACAAATTCCAGGGAGGAGCTCACTCACTTGCAAAGTGGCTTCATGGAGAGGAGAGGACCAAAAAATGCCAACCTAATGATTATTTCCCAGATTAATCTGACAATATCATAACCAGGAATATAGGCATTTGCCCTGGACTTTATCATTTTTACCTTTGATGAAGATAATTATTATTACTTTTTTGCCTTAGGTAACAGTTCTGCTATGTCTTCCCTTGAAGCAACCAGGACCTACAAACACACTCCCACTCCAAAAACACCTCATCATTCACCAACCTACCAAGTGGTTAAGCTAAGAGACTCATGAAAATTATTTGCTCTAAAAATGAATCCACAGCAGGGTTTCTTTAAAATAGCAAAGCTCCTGGCTTGCATTCTAGCACATTACAGACTGTTAAGTACTTGACAGAAAGAATGAGACCAAAAAAAAAAAAAAAGTCCAACCAAAGTGTCAGGAGTCCCAGCTGATGTCAGAAGAGCTTCAACTGATGATAAAGTGTCTCTGAAGTGATTGTGTAAGTCACTGGGAACAGAAGACTGATTTATAAAATTAGATTTACCCAAATCTCCAGTTGCTTAAGTAAGTAACTAATGTGACTGTAACTACCCTGTTATACACATTTGGCTTCTTCGGTTACTCTATTTGGCACTCACTACCATTAATATGGAGTAGATTTAAGAAGCACTTTGGGGGCGCCTGGGTGGCGCAGTCCTTAAGCTTCTGCCTTTGGCTCAGGGCGTGATCCTGGCATTCTGGGTTCGAGCCCTGCATCAGGCTCCTCAGCTGGTAGCCTGCTTCTTCCTCTCCCACTCCCCCTGCTT
>NW_023237273.1:0-1095 GCF_002007445.2 Ailuropoda melanoleuca | reverse complement strand
GTTTTCTGGTGGGGTCTTTCAGGTTTTCTATATATAGTATTATATCATGTGCGAACAGTGAAAGTTTTACTTCTCCCTTACCATCTCTTTGTGTTGTCTGATTGCTGTGGCTAGGACTTCCAGTACTATGTTGAATATAAGTGGTGAGGGTTGACACCCTTGTCTTGATCCTGACCTTAGGGGGAAGCCCTCAGTTTTTCCCCATTGACTATGATGTTGTGAGTTTTTCATATATGGCCTTTATTATGTTGAGGTGTGTTCCCTCTAGACCTACTTTGTTGAGAGTTTTTATCATGAATGTTTGTTGTACTTTGTCAAATGCTTTTTCTGCATCTATTGAAATGATCATATGGTTTTACCCTTTCTCTTATTGATGTGATGTATCATGTTGATTGATTTGCACATATTGAACCACCCTTGCATCCCAGGAATAAATCCCACTTGATCATGGTGAATGATCTTTTCATTTATTATTGGGTTTGGTTGGCTAATATTCTATGGAGAATTTTTGCATCCATGTTCATCAGAGATACTGGCCTGTAGTTCTGTGTGTGTGTGTGTGTGTGTGTGTGTGTGTGTGTGATGTCTTTATCTGGTTTTAGTATCCAGGTGATACTGACCTCATAGAATGAATTTGGGAGTTTTCCTTCCTTTTCTATTTCTTGGGCTAGTTGGAGAAGAATACATATTAACTCTTCTTTAAAGTCTTGGTAGAATTCACCTGTGTAGCTATCTGGGCCTGTACTTCTTTTGTTTGTTGGGATTTTTTTGATTACTGATTTAATCTCCTCGTGGTAATTGGTCTGTTCAAATTTTCTATTTCTTCCTGCTTCAGTTTCAGTAGGTTAGATATTTCTAAGAATTTATCCATTTCTTCTAGGTTGTCTAACTTGCTGGCATATAGCTTTTCATAATATTCTCTTACAATTGTTTGTATTTCTGTGGTGTTATTTGTTACTTCTCCTCTTTCATTTGTGATTTTGCTTGAGTCGTTTCTCTCTTTTTCTGTGTTGATGAGTCTTGTTAGACGTACTCAATTTTGTTGATCTTTTCAAAGAGCCAGCTCCTGGCTTCTTTGATCTGTTCCACTGTTTT
>NW_023237272.1:0-1095 GCF_002007445.2 Ailuropoda melanoleuca | reverse complement strand
CTCTCCAACAATTGTTGTTTCTTGCCTTGTCTATTTTTGCCATTTTAACTGGCGTAAGGTGGTATCTCAGTAAATACACCTCTCTTTAAAAAAGCAAATTCTACTGAGATTAATTGAAATTTAATAATACAAGTATATTTTGAATATAATTTTTCTCCTTTTTGAGATATAATTGACATTTGTATGTATTGTAAATTATTGCCACAATGAGGTGTAATAAATGATGCCATCACCTTGCATAGTTACCATGTTTTTGGGTGTGTGATGATAACAGTTAATACCTACTCTTGAAGATTAGGACCTATTACCTTGAAGTAATAATATAGTATTGCTAACTATAGACACCATGCAGTATATAAAATCTCCAGAATTTATTCATTTTTAATAGGTTTATACCTTTTACCCAATTTCTTTCTATTTCTTCTATTTCGTAGTCCCTGGCAACCACCATTTTACTATTATCTAAATCAGTTCAGCTGTTACATACAAGTGATAACATACAGTATTTATCTTTCTCTGTCTAACCTATTTCACTTAGTATAATGCCTTCAAGATCCATCCATGTTGTCACAAATGGCAGGATTTCCTTTTTTTTTTTTTTAGTGGTAGAATAATGCTCCATTGTTATGCATACACACCACAACTTCTTTATCCATTCATCCATTGATGTATACTTGTTGTCCTGTATCTTTAGTATTGTGAATAATGCTACAGTGATAGGGGAGTGCAGATGTCTCTTCAAGATAATAATTCATTTCCTTCAGATGTATACCCAGAAAGTGGAATTGCTGGATATGGTAGTTCTATTTTTAATTTTTGAGGAATTTCCATACTGTTTTCCATAGTGGCTGTACCAATTTACAACCCCACCAACAGTGTGCAATAGTTCCCTTTTATTTACATCCTTACCAACATTTGTTATGTCTTGTCTTTTTGTTAACCATTCTAACAGATGCGAGGTGATACCTCATTGTGATTTTTGATTTGCATTTCCCTGATGATGAGTGATGATGAGTATTTTTGTATTATCTCCTTATCAGATAGATGGTTTGCATGTATTTTCTCCCAGTCCATGGGTTGCCTTTTCATTTTTTT
>NW_023237271.1:0-1094 GCF_002007445.2 Ailuropoda melanoleuca | reverse complement strand
ATCCCACAACACCGGGATCACGCCCTGAGCCGAAGGCAGATGCTTAACCGCTGTGCCACCCAGGCGCCCCACGCCTGTGTTTCTGACTGTGAGTTACTATGAGGGAATGTCTGTTTTTAAGATGAGTTCTGAGGGGTCTGAGTACACAGCGATAGATTACTCAGAGATTACATCTCATGAAAAGATCATGGAGACCCCAGGAGTCCTCAGACCTCACCTCCTCTAGACCCATCTATCTCCACCTGTCCCGGTGGATTTTCCCCATCAGTATCTGCTCTTCCTTCAGTGTCCTGCTCTCAGCTGATATGGGGAAGAGGGCTGGTCAAGGAAGCAGGCCTGTGTGGGGGCCTAGGGACAGGTAATGTGCAGGGAGGTGCAGGGCATTGCCTGAATGTGAGGTTGCTGCTCCCTGATGGTGGACTTCTGGGCACTGTGCAGTTAATAAGGGATGAGCTTCTTAATTCAGTTAATGATGGGAGAATGGGAGCCAGTTTCTAAAGAGTGGTTTGTTCCCCTCACAGCCAGTCTACACTCTACCCACTGCCATCCCCGTGCCCTCTGGGAAATCAAACTGTGAGCCTGAAGCTCCTGTGAGGGGCCCTGGGTGGTCTTCATCCCAAATCACCCTGTTTCCTTTACCATTGGGGTCAACACAGACAGCCAGAGTCCTGAACGGCTGGCACCACAGCTCTTTTCACAGATGGAAAAGCTGAGGCAGGAAGAAATATTAGCGGTATCTAATCAGGGACCCACCATCTACGGTGGAACCAAAAAACCAAGGTTCAAGTGGAGGAGGGATTCCTTGAACCCTCATCTACCACATGGAACTAGAAGTGCCTGATCTCTTGCACCCTCCTGACACCGACGACGCCTCCTGTCCTAGACTGCCTCAGGCTCTCTCCGTGGGCATGCACCATGGAGGACGGGGGTCTCACAGACCATCTGTGCATTCTGTCCCACCGCAGAGGAACCCACGGAGACCCTGGCCCAGGAGGTGATGTGACCAACCCAAGGTCACCCGGCAAGTTGGAGACAGTGAGAGCATTGGAGTTTCAGACAAGGCTCCCACTCCCCTCCCCCTGCCTTCCGCCCCC
>NW_023237270.1:5052-5130 GCF_002007445.2 Ailuropoda melanoleuca | reverse complement strand
GACCCCGATTCCACATTGGGTGTAGGGGCCTGGGGAGTATCCAGCCCTTAGACCCAAGAAACAAAGTGTGATGGGAAA
>NW_023237270.1:940-4954 GCF_002007445.2 Ailuropoda melanoleuca | reverse complement strand
GAGAAACAAAATTTGGCCAAACCAGCCTCCAATGCAATGTTTGCTTCATGGGTAAATCCCATTAAAACTGCTGGTGGCAATGGAACGAAAATGCCTAAACCATTTCTGTCAGAAACAACACCGTACAGGGACCGCCTTAGCACTATCATCACCCTTCGTGAATAGGGAAACATGAGGGAAAGTGTTCGTGGAAGCCTGAGGAGAGTGCCCCATAGTGGTCTCTGAGACCTCACACAGTCCAGGGAAATATCAACGATGATCATCTCTCGTGAGTAAGTGAGCATGAATGAAAACCTTCCAGAATTTCGAGGACTCAGCGCCCTTCTTATTGGTATTAAAGAAGAGCGTCCAGGATAACACCTCCAGCTAACATCCGCATTTCCTTGGGACCCAGATTCCCCATTGGGTAAATGTGCCTTGGAAGCATCCAGCACTTAGAACCAAGAAACAAAGTGCGAAGATAAAGCCCTTGAAGTCACATTGGCCTTATAGAACGTGGAACAAAAATCAAGGTGCTTTGTTACCGTGAGTGAAACACGATCAGCACAGCACGGAGAAACAAAATTTGGCCAAACCAGCCTCCAATGCAATGTTTGCTTCATGGGTAAATCCCATTAAAACTGCTGGTGGCAATGGAACGAAAATGCCTAAACCATTTCTGTCAGAAACAACACTGTGCAGTGGCCGTCTTAGCACTNAGCACTATCATCACCCTTCGTGAATAGGGAAACATGAGGGAAAGTGGTCGTGGAAGCCTGACGAGAGTGACCAATAGTGGTCTCTGAGACCCCACACAGTCCAGGGAAATATCAACGATCATCATCTCTCGTGAGTAAGGGAGCATGAATGAAAAGGTTCAGGATTTTCGAGGACTCAGCGCCCTTCTCATTGGTAATAAAGCAGAGCGTCCAGGGAAACACCTCCAGCGAACAGCAGCCTTTTCACTGGGGACCCCGATTCCACATTGGGTGTAGGGGCCTGGGGAGGATCCAGCCCTTAGAACCAAGAAACAAAGTGTGAGGGGAAAGCCCTTGAAGTCACGACGGCCTTATGGAAGGTGGAACAGGAATCAAGGGGCTTTGGTACCGTGAGTGAAACACGACGAACACAGCACTGAGAAACACAATTCGGCCAAAACCCGCTTCCAACGAAATGCTTGCTCCCTGGGGAAATCCTGTCAAAACTGCTGGCGGCAATGGAACGAAAAGGCCCAAAACACGTCCGTCAGAAACAACACCGTACAGGGACCGTCTTAGCACTATCATCACCCTTCGTGAATAGGGAAACATGAGGGAAAGTGGTCGCGGAAGCCTGACGAGAGTGCCCCATAGTGGTCTCTGAGACACCACACAGTCCAGGGAAATATCAATGATCATCATCTCTCGTGAGTAGGGGAGCATGAATGAAAAGGTTCAGGATTTTCGAGGATGCAGTGCCCTTCTCATTGGTAATTATGCAGAGCGTCCGGGGAACACCTCCAGCGAACAGCAGCCTTTTCACTGGGGACCCCGATTCCACATTGGGTGTAGGGGCCTGGGGAGGATCCAGCCCTTAGAACCAAGAAACAAAGTGTGAGGGGAAAGCCCTTGAAGTCACGACGGCCTTATGGAAGGTGGAACAGGAATCAAGGGGCTTTGGTACCGTGAGTGAAACACGACGAACACAGCACTGAGAAACACAATTCGGCCAAAACCCGCTTCCAACGAAATGCTTGCTCCCTGGGGAAATCCTGTCAAAACTGCTGGCGGCAATGGAACGAAAAGGCCCAAAACACGTCCGTCAGAAACAACACCGTACAGGGACCGTCTTAGCACTATCATCACCCTTCGTGAATAGGGAAACATGAGGGAAAGTGGTCGCGGAAGCCTGACGAGAGTGCCCCATAGTGGTCTCTGAGACCCCACACAGTCCAGGGAAATATCAACGATCATCATCTCTCGTGAGTAAGGGAGCATGAATGAAAAGGTTCAGGATTTTCGAGGACTCAGCGCCCTTCTCATTGGTAATAAAGCAGAGCGTCCAGGGAAACACCTCCAGCGAACAGCAGCCTTTTCACTGGGGACCCCGATTCCACATTGGGTGTAGGGGCCTGGGGAGGATCCAGCCCTTAGAACCAAGAAACAAAGTGTGAGGGGAAAGCCCTTGAAGTCACGACGGCCTTATGGAAGGTGGAACAGGAATCAAGGGGCTTTGGTACCGTGAGTGAAACACGACGAACACAGCACTGAGAAAGACAATTCGGCCAAAACCCGCTTCCAACGAAATGCTTGCTCCCTGGGGAAATCCTGTCAAAACTGCTGGTGGCAATGGAACGAAAAGGCCCAAAACACGTCCGTCAGAAACAACACCGTACAGGGACCGTCTTAGCACTATCATCACCCTTCGTGAATAGGGAAACATGAGGGAAAGTGGTCGCGGAAGCCTGAAGAGAGTGCCCCATAATGGTCTCTGAGACCCCACACAATCCAGGGAAATATCAAAGATCATCATCTCTCATGAGTAAGGGAGCATGAATAAATGTTTCATGAATTTCGAGGACTCAGCACACTTCATATTGGTAATAACGCAGAGGATCCAGGAAAACACCTCCTGCTAACATCAGCCTTTTCATTGGGGAACCGATTCCACTTTGGGTGTATGGGACTGGGAAGGATCCAACACTTAGAACCAAGAAACAAAGTGTGAGGGGAAAGCCCTTGAAGTCACGACGGCCTTATGGAAGGTGGAACAGGAATCAAGGGGCTTTGGTACCGTGAGTGAAACACGACGAACACAGCACTGAGAAAGACAATTCGGCCAAAACCCGCTTCCAACGAAATGCTTGCTCCCTGGGGAAATCCTGTCAAAACTGCTGGCGGCAATGGAACGAAAAGGCCCAAAACACGTCCGTCAGAAACAACACCGTACAGGGACCGTCTTAGCACTATCATCACCCTTCGTGAATAGGGAAACATGAGGGAAAGTGGTCGCGGAAGCCTGACGAGAGTGCCCCATAGTGGTCTCTGAGACACCACACAGTCCAGGGAAATATCAACGATCATCATCTCTCGTGAGTAAGGGAGCATGAATGAAAAGGTTCAGGATTTTCGAGGACTCAGCGCCCTTCTCATTGGTAATAAAGCAGAGCGTCCAGGAAAACACCTCCAGCGAACAGCAGCCTTTTCACTGGGGACCCCGATTCCACATTGGGTGTAGGGGCCTGGGGAGTATCCAGGCCTTAGAACCAAAAAACAAAGTGTGATGGGAAAGCCCTTGAAGTCACGACGGCCTTATTGAAGGTGGAACAGGAATCAAGGTGTTTTGGTACCGTGAATGAAACACGACGAACACAGCACTGAGAAAGCAAATCAGCCAAAACCCGCTTCCAACGAAATGTTTGCTCCCTGGGGAAATCCTGTCAAAATTGCTGGCGGCAATTGAATGAAAAGGCCCAAAACAGGTCCGTCAGAAACAACACCATACAGGGACCGCCTTAGCACTATCATCACCCTTCGTGAATAGGGAAACATGAGGGAAAGTGGTCGCGGAAGCCTGACGAGAGTGCCCCATAGTGGTCTCTGAGACACCACACAGTCCAGGGAAATATCAACGATCATCATCTCTCGTGAGTAAGGGAGCATGAATGAAAAGGTTCAGGATTTTCGAGGACTCAGCGCCCTTCTCATTGGTAATAAAGCAGAGCGTCCAGGAAAACACCTCCAGCGAACAGCAGCCTTTTCACTGGGGACCCCGATTCCACATTGGGTGTAGGGGCCTGGGGAGGATCCAGCCCTTAGAACCAAGAAACAAAGTGTGAGGGGAAAGCCCTTGAAGTCACGACGGACTTATGGAAGGTGGAACAGGAATCAAGGTGTTTTGGTACCATGAATGAAACACGATGAACACAGCACTGAGAAAGACAATTCAGCCAAAACACACTTCCAACGAAATGTTTGATCCCTGGGCAAATCCTGTCAAAACTGCTGGCGGCAATTGAACGAAAAGGCCCAAAACACGTCCGTCAGAAACAACACC
>NW_023237270.1:394-611 GCF_002007445.2 Ailuropoda melanoleuca | reverse complement strand
ACCAAGAAACAAAGTGTGATGGGAAAGCCCTTGAAGTCACGACGGACTTATGGAAGGTGGAACAGGAATCAAGGTGTTTTGGTACCGTGATTGAAACACGACGAACACACCTCTAAGAAAGACAATTCGGCCAAAACCCGCTTCCAACGAAATGCTTGCTCCCTGGGGAAATCCTGTCAAAACTGCTGGCGGCAATTGAACGAAAAGGCCCAAAACA
>NW_023237270.1:0-167 GCF_002007445.2 Ailuropoda melanoleuca | reverse complement strand
TCAGCGCCCTTCTCATTGGTAATAAAGCAGAGCGTCCAGGAAAACACCTCCAGCGAACAGCACTCTTCACTGGGGACCCTGATTCCACATTGGGTATAGGGGCCTGGGGAAGATCCAGCCCTTAGAACCAAGATACAAAGTGTGATGGGAAAGCCCTTGAAGTCACG
>NW_023237269.1:0-1094 GCF_002007445.2 Ailuropoda melanoleuca | reverse complement strand
AGTTCACATCCTTTTTCTCACTTGTGTCTTGTAATCTTTACATGATTCTCTTCCATACCTACATTAGTTCCAAAGGAGAAATTCCCTTACCCTAATTTTAACGGGAAAGTGCTTGCAGTAGGCACTCTTATCAGTGAAGATTCCAAAAATATAATGACTATCACTATATATTCTCCCTAGTCCTCATGTTATATGTGCAGCACACTTAAGATCTTCAAAGAAATATTAGAATAGCCTGTTAAACAAACAAACAAATAAACAAACAAAATCTGAGGGTTTTGAAACCAAACTGGTGGTATGAATCAGGGATAAGTGGTAATTTCTACTGCCTACATCCCCATATCCTTGTCTGTGAAGGGTCAGCCTGACTCAGTCTTAAGAAATTGAGAGCATTTTAAAAGAAATCTATAAAAGTTGACACTAGTTATTATTCTAATACCATTGTAAATAAGCATGAAAGGTGATGACCGAATTGATTTTAAGGATGCAAATAATTTATCTAAGTTATTGTCCTTACCCTTTTGGATTTTATAGGTTTCACTTTAATTAATAGAACATTTTTAGAGGCTACAGTGTGTTTCATTGTACAGAAATTTTTGCTGGATTCCAAAAAAGATGCTTTATTTTATAAAAATCTACCTTCAGTCTCCTGGGCTACTCATCATTCTCTGAATATTCCTCATATTTCGCCTGTTGAGATCTTCTTCTCCTTTTTTTTTCCTATCTCTATCTCTACTGATGCAATTCTAACTTTATACCTAATGAATGTCTCTGACCTCAAGTGTTCAATGAATCCTTTCCTAGGTTCCCTCTGCTACCAACCTGTAAACTCTTTAAAGACATGGGCCATGATCCATAGAACATAAAATTGTACTTTGAACATAGTTGGAAAATAGTGTTTCCTGAAGTGAATCAGTAGAAATATGTATAACTGATTTGTAGCATTACCTTTTATGAAGTATGAAGTTTTCCACTCAAAAATTACATGGAAATGGACTTTTATTCTGTGTGAAGGTTGCGATAAATGACTGAATCTTAACTTACCCGTGATTCTTTAATATTACAAGATAATCTCGAAAACTTGTGAGATGGAG
>NW_023237268.1:0-1094 GCF_002007445.2 Ailuropoda melanoleuca | reverse complement strand
TTGTTTTGTTTTGTGTTTCAGATTCCACACTTAAGTGAGATAACACAGTATTTGTCTTTTTGTATCTGATTCCTACATTTAAGTCCCCTTTCCAGTGGGTACCACTCAGGGACCAGAATATCGTGCATCTTTGGTATGGATGTGTACACACTTTAGGTGTTTGATTCAACTTGGTTTAGGGCAGGGTGAGTACCTTCCCAGTGTAATAGAAATGGATTCCCTTGATTGAAGAGCAAATATTAGGGCCTCAGGAAACTAGAAGAGATGGAAATAGAATAATAAGTGCAGTCTTCTTCAGCCCTGAAGGGAACTTATTTTGAGAGTTGATGGGATTGGTGAAAGTGTTTTCCTGGGCTTACTAACTCTTTACTAACTTACTAACATTATTGTTTGCTCGAGGCAGGGATGGGAGTGAGTTGAATTGTGTTAAAACAGTCCTTTCCCAAATTTCTCCCTCATTCTGTTTGAAATTATACCAATTATTCAAGAGTTAGGTATCTGTTACTATGAACTAGTTTAATCAACTGGCATTTCTGATAACCAACTGAAATGCATCAAGGTAATGAGATTTTGAAAGGTGGTTAAGGGAAAAGTAAGAGATAATTTTAAAGCACTTATAGCATAAGTTGTTGATGAAGGCAAGGCCTTAAGTGGGAGTTGAAGTGGCCATGTCAGGGAGGCAGAAGACAAACATAGCCCACATAGAGATGAGGTTTACTAAAAGAGAGATGGAAAGAAAGATATAATAATGGAGGTAAGTCAGTCACAACAGCAATGAAAGTGAAAAAGAGATCAAAGAAAGGAAGCACTGAAACATGGCACTGAATAAACAAGTATGTGAATAGGAGCAGGCATTATAAAACAGGAACAGCAGTGTGGGGTGTTTAGTTAGAAGTAGAGTTGCTAAATCTGATTTTTTTGGAAAGAGATCCCAAATCTATCACTCTCTCTCTTGCCCTCTCTCTTTCTTCAAAGCAAGAGAGAATATGAGCCTGCTTCTTATTTTGTTATTGGTTTAGCTGATAATTATGGTTAGAACAACTTATAGGTATTTGCTGTATTGTTAACAGATAGGAAGGATATCAGAGTTGGAG
>NW_023237267.1:0-1094 GCF_002007445.2 Ailuropoda melanoleuca | reverse complement strand
AAATTCAGATGTAGTTCAGGACTGGCTGAGGAAGTTAGGGATCCATGTGCTATCTATTTTTCTACTCTACCATATTATTCTCAATATCATCTGAAGGTCTAAGATAGCTGCTTGAGTTCCAGTTATCACATCCACATTCCAGAAGAGCAGTAGCCCTGCTGGCTCAGTCAGCTCACATTAAGCAGGTTTCCCTGAAGTTGGCAGGCCATGTCCACTCTCATCTCAGTTGCCAGAATTTGGCCACACGCATGCACTTGGTTGCAGGGCATCTAAGTATTTCAGCTGGCATATTGCTGCTCTGTGTCAATAGAGTTCAGCCACCCACACACAACCTAGTGTAGGCATTACAAATAAATCCATCGCTGGAGCGCCTTGGTGGCACAACGGCCAAGTGTCCGAGTCTCGGTTTCTTTCAGCTCGGGTTGTGAGCTCAGGGTGGTGAGATGGAGCCCGGCGTCTGGCTCGTCACTCAGCTTGAGATTCTCTCTCCCTCTCCCTGCCTCTCCAGCCTGTGTGCACTCTTTCTAAGATAAATAAATAAATCTTCCCTAAATAAATCCATTGCCTTAGAAAGGGGCTGACCTCCAAGCAGGAAGCTGAATGCCTGGTAAAGGTGTTTGGTTTTGGGGAAAATCACTCAGTACGTTTCTGGGTCCACGTGGAAAGTGTCTTTGTACGTCATGTCTGTGGTGCTCAAGCAATACTTACAGAATGGAAAATTGGAAGAATGAACGTAGCACCATTTCCTCATGTAAGAATTCATATTTCGGCATTGAGTTTTCTATGACCTGTACTTTCTCTAATAAAAACGTAAACGATATCATGCTCTAGGCAGAATTTCGGTGGAGGGTGGTAAACAGATGTATGGGAAACACGATAACACAACCAGTGCGCATCATTATCAAGATGTGCCGGGATCGTTCACGAATTGATTCTTGTAGGATCCAGACTTCATTGTTTGTAAGTTATATGAATCCAAAGGAGTTATTCCCACTGAATTTTTTTTAAGTCATTAAAGTATCCAAATAATTCTTAATTTGCTTGTTTGGGATATTTACATCCACATGCAAAACTTTGTGGATATTGCTCTCGTT
>NW_023237266.1:0-1094 GCF_002007445.2 Ailuropoda melanoleuca | reverse complement strand
GTGCAAGTGCAGATTTCAAGAGGATAAAGGACATATTTCTTCCTGGAGAACCAGGAAGGAAATACTACCGTGGGTATATCTGGGGCATTGAATACATGGTCATTAAAAGGATTGAGATTGTCAAGAAAAAAAAGGTAGAGTGAGCACAGAAGAGGTCAAGGACAGATCCCTGACAGTTTCTCACATTTAGTCATTTACTTGATGGGCAGAGAAAGAGTAGGCAAAGAAACCTTAAAAATCTACTTCGGGCACCAATTAAGCTGAGAAACTCGAGAAATCTCAGACTCCTACAGTAGTTAGGGTCACTGTATATGGTCGTGCAGTTTATGCATTGCGTATCGACTTTCATTTAGCTCCATTCTCCAAACTCATGTTCCTTGTTGGGGGTCTTTTAGACAAAGACTGTGCTTTTTGCATTGTGTCTACAAGGAGTACGTCTTGTCATTTACACAATGATGTGGTATGAGCTAGTCACCATCATTGGTCTAGTGTTGCTATCTCAATACTAAAACACTGTTTTGTGCGTGAGATGTCTACCTAATTCCCACATTTAGAGCCAACTCTTTAAAATGTCACAAAATTATGAAAATAAAAATATGTTTAGGAAAAGTATAAATGAGCCCATCTTCACAATTAAATTTAACAAATCACACAATTTTCTAAATCCACTTTTCCACAGATAAGGGAGAACTGGGAAGATTATAATTATAGACAAAACTGAAGGAAAAACCTAATGGTAAAGTTGTAAAATAAAATATGCTTTAAAAAAAGGAATTTTCAACATTTCTGATGAGCTCTACATCAAGCTCTGACAGTTTGAGCACAATCCATCCACTAAAGTGGTCACAGTTCATAAGTGTCAAGAGCTTGAAGCCTGTGATCAATCATCCAAATTTTAAAAAAATTCCAGTGTAGTTAACATACAGTGTTATATTCATTTCAGGTGTATGATATAGTGATTTAACAATTCCACATATTACTTTATGCTCATCAAGATAACTGCATTCTCAATGCCCTTCACCTATTTCACACTTCCACACCCACTTCCCTTCTGGTAACCATCTCTCTACAGTTAAGAATTTATTTCCTGGGGG
>NW_023237265.1:0-1094 GCF_002007445.2 Ailuropoda melanoleuca | reverse complement strand
TGGGCAGTCCTCACTTTACAGGGTGATACAGCTGTAATTTTTAATTAATTGTGTAAGTATCAAATGCATTTGTACATAAATGCATTAGGGATTATCACTGAAATTAAAAAAATGAAAGCAAGGTTTCATAAGAAAATTAACTACCATTTATTGAGACACAGCTCAGTTAGTTTATTCTGGATGTTTTACGTACATTATCCCTAATCTTGAAACATTTCACAGAGTACTCATTATTCACTGCCTTTTGTTTTAGGAGATATTGAAATTTGGATGGGTCAATTTGTGCCATGGGCCACAAAGAATTTAAGGAAAAATGTGGGATTTGAGCCCAGAAAATTCAAGTTGTTTCTGCATAATGCTCCCTCTGAATTTTCTGTCTTTTAGTTCAGTAGTGGTGTTCACCTGGGTTAGTAAATGGCAAGACTAATTCTTTTGAGAAACTCCTATGAGAAAAGTTGAAATCCAGAAACACTTGAAATTCATCTAAAAATAGAGCACTAGTAGAAGAGGTGTTCTTTCTCCCTTCAGTGGAAAGCCATTCCTGTATCTCTTATTATATGGTTTCCACTCATGTGGGAAGCCCAGACCACCAGTTGAATGCATTCTTGTACTCCATTGTTAGAAACAATAGAACAAAAATGGGAAGAGAAGCTAACTTACATAGGTGTTAAGTCTTAATGAGGAAAGAGAATAAAATTTATTTAGAAAGATGTCAAGATAGTACAGAGGATCAGGACCTTAACAAACACCTCATTCCAGAATATTGTGTATTTCCTTGGCCCACATGTAATTTATATATGTTTGTAATGCTTTAGGTGTTTGATTTTCTGATTTATTCTCAGATATCTTCCTTTGCACTGCCTTTTCATCCATTAGCATCTTCAAACCAAAAACAGTGTAGTTTTTACACTGTTGTAGTTGAATACGTTTATATACCCAACACATGCTGGCTCTTGGAAGCATACAAATGAATCAGTCATTATCCCTGATCTCATAGATTTAGCAAGATAGAAAGACTTGCTTAGGGGTGCCTGGGTGGCTCAGTCATTAAGCGTCTGCCTTCAGCTCAGGGCGTGATCCCGGCGTTCTGGGAT
>NW_023237264.1:0-1094 GCF_002007445.2 Ailuropoda melanoleuca | reverse complement strand
TGTGGAAGTGGCTGCTTCGAGAAGATTCATGGATGAATGGCAGAGATCTCTGGCTACCCAATCCCAGCTGGCTTCCTGAAAGACGGGGCGCCTGCCCCTCCACCAATTTCCCCCCAAATTCCTGCACCTCTTACCCCCTCTTATCTAGGGAGTAAGTGTGCTCTGAGAAACAAGAACCCCTCACATTTCTCCAGAGATAGGTCTGTGTGCCCCCATCACTTCAGGAAGGGCATCTTTTCAACCTGGAGGGTTTCAATCCTAATGGGCCCCCGCCCCCTGCAGCTCAATGGAGCCACAGTCCCAAGTCAGTTCCTGGTCTCAGAGAAGCCGTCAGGGCTGAGGGCCAGGTGTCTGCTTTTCTGCACATCAAGGAGAGAATCAGACCTTGCAGGAAGGTGGCTGGTTTTGTCCAGAGGAGTGTAAGCCTGTCTGGGGTCTGTCTTTCGTCCTTCACTCTCCCATTAACCCGGTGGGGGGGCCCTTCCCCTGACTTTTTTTCCACTTTAGCCTCCTCTCCTGTATTGTTTTGTTTTTTTAAACCTCTGTGCCCGGCTCCCATTATGGAAAGTGCTGTTTATGTCCAGGGCCCCTTAAAAAGGCAGCTAACGGCTCCCTGGCTGAGGTCCTCTCTGCTTGTTTCCCTGGCAACCGGAGGCAGGGAAAACAGAACCTGTCAGATGGAAAATGTCAGTTACAGCAGATCTGGGGAGAGGAAAGAAGGGGTGGGGCCGAGGGAGGGGAGAGGGGAGGAGGGGTGGGGGAAGGGAGGGAAAGCTGGAGGGGACCTCGGGGCTCACCCAGCCACCACCCCAGGCGGGTGCCCTGGCCCAGGCCAGCTAGTGGGCAGAGAGGCTGACTTCTGAAGCGAGGGGGCTGCCCCCCCCCAGCAGGAGCCTTGGAGCTGTGGGGAGGAGGGGGCTGCCTCCAAACAGGATTAGTGGGATGGTGCTGGAGGCTGCCATCCCTGCCCTGCCCAGCTGATTATCACATTGTTTCAGAGGTAATTTGGTGGCTTTGAGCACAGAGCAATGCATCCTAGAATCCTCTGCAGCCGCCCGTTTGCACGGAGCAATGCATCCTAGAATCCTCTGCAG
>NW_023237263.1:0-1289 GCF_002007445.2 Ailuropoda melanoleuca | reverse complement strand
CTCTCCCATTCCCCCTGCTTGTGTTCCCTCTCTCCTTGGCTGTCTCTGACTCTGTCAAATAAATAAATAAAATCTTTAAAAAAAAAAAAGCTGCAGATAGAATGTAGATATAAGTGGCTATCTACACAAATTGTTCCCTTGTTTGTTTAATTTCAATNAATTTCAACACATACAAAATATTAAGTCTAAATGCCTTCTCCTTTGAAAGGACATGAATTGTGCATATATACAAAATTTAGGGGGTTCCCACCGAGGTAATCTCTGTATTGAAGCATCAATTAATTGAAAACTCCACTTGTCTGATGTTCTAACCATTTGCCTAGATGATCACTGTGTACTCTGGAACTCAGATAAATCTGAAATCACTGATATACAGCCATTCCATTAGTTTAGCTCTCAGATATGCCCAGAATTCATGGTCTTGAAACTTGTTTGACTCTGGATTGATCTAATTATTCTATTCCCGGCTTTTGATACTCCTCTCACACTCCCTTACCTCCCTAAGCACATCTACTCTGTTAACTATCTCATCTCTCTCCTTCTCTCCTCTCTCTCTTCCTTTCTCACACACAAATTGTTCCGTCAGGTCCATTTCAGTTATTGGAAATATGTGTAGATCATTTTATCTTTCCACCGCNGAAAAGGAAAATATTTCGTCTCCAGGGAAGCTGTCTTCCCACCTGCACCATCTCCAGTTTTCCATGCTTCTGGTCACTGACGTTGGCATTCTCTTGCAGCTCTAACAGAGACAAAGCTTATCTGTGACCACATCATGCTAGACTCAGAACCACCTGCAGGAAGCTTTATTCTGAGGATGACTTAATGTCTAAGGGAAAGCTAGTTTCTACTCAGATGAGAATTTATTGGATCCTAATATCAAAGGATCTTGTATGTACTTAAAAAGGACTCAAACCCCTAGCATTCCTTATATGATTCATTATAAGAACCTTTGGTTTTGGCCTCTCTGCTACCTTTTGTGCTATTAATTCATTAGCAGGTAAACATCTGTGAAGTCAGTTTAAAATACTTTAGAGAGTTAGATGTATAAATGGATGCTTTTCAAACAGACATTAGAACTCCAGTTCCAGCCAGTGTGGATTTCTACTTCTCACTTGTGTTGGATGACAACAGATTTTCTTCTTTGGTAGGTTTTATAAGTAGGTTGCATAAGATTCATTCAGAGGCATCATGAAGTTCTGACTATAACTAACACCCCCTCCCCTGCAAACTACAGTCTAATTTCCCTAGTTCTTGGAGGGATTTTAAGAGCTATAAATCCAAAGATTTTG
>NW_023237262.1:0-1094 GCF_002007445.2 Ailuropoda melanoleuca | reverse complement strand
TGTGGGGTAGTGGGGGTGGGGTAGCCCATTGATGAAAGGATGGAGAGATAGAATTGTTAGAAGAGTAGAGCCAGCATGACATATTTTGGGAACAAAAATTAAAGAGCGTTATTTAGTAAAAAGGATTAAATCAAATTTCAAATTCAAAATTATCGCACAGAATAAACTTAAAATTGATGATGCGGTGTTAAGCAGGTGAATTAGCTTCCGGAGGCTGCCATAACAATTATCAAAGCTAGGTGGTTTAAAAGAACAGAACATTATCCTCTCACAGTTCTGGAGGCCAGAAGTCAGAAATCAAGTTATTGGCCTGCTCCCATTGAAGGCTCTAGAGAAGAATCTTTCTTTGCCTCTTCCTAGCTTCCGGGGGCTCCCACAACCCTTAGTATTCCCTGACTTTTAGCTGCATCACTCACATATCTGCCTCTGCCTTCACATGGCCTTCTGCTCTGTGTCTCCTCTCTGTCTTAATATCCACATCTCCCTTCTGCTCTGTGTCTCCTCTGTGTCTTTATATCCACATCTCCCTCTCCTTTCTCTTATCAAGACACTAGTCATTGAATTTAGAGCCCACCCCAATCCAATATGACTTCATCTTAACTTGAGTGTATCTGTAAAGACCCTATTTCCAAATAAGGTCATGCTCATAAGGACCTGGGGTTAGGACTTCAACATTATCTTTTAGGGGGACGCAGTTCAGTGCGTTACAGTAAGCAAAACTGTAAATTTCCCCATCTGCTCTTTTTGGTTCACCAGTTAATTTTCCTATATTCCTGCTTTGTTTCCTAACAGTTTTTCTACACCCTGTACATACCTCCTTTAAGGAATGTTTCTTACGAATTCATCTACCCTAAGGTGTCAAAGGGCATTTGCCATTATCAGGCTACAGAGGAAAAAATGCCCAAAGGTAGAATTTCACACAACAAGACTGTAGAAAGGGCAAGTTGTGTTGTGTTTTTCATCAGTCTTTGAAATCACATAAATTTCCCTCCTCCTGAAGCTGGGTATTGGAAATGGTGTCCAGAGAATTTTTTTTCTTTATATATATATTTTTAAAGATTTTATTTACTTATTTGTCAGAGAGAGAGAGAGAG
>NW_023237261.1:0-1094 GCF_002007445.2 Ailuropoda melanoleuca | reverse complement strand
TAAAGAAGGAGAAAACTAACAATACAATTTCAGATATTACTAAGTGTTATAAAAATAAGGCAGGCTTTCAGGACAAAAATAACAGCCAAGGGTGCAGAATGCAGACTATTTACAGTGTAATACAGGTTGCTCTCTCTAGGACATATTGAACTGTTCTGTCCTCATCCCTCTGATGGGATGGATGGGATGGGATAGGAATTTTGTTAGGCAGATTTCTCACTAGCAGCTGGGAGAAATAGCGTCTAAGATTTCCAGCACGCTGAACCCGAAGATACCTGCAATTTTCTTACTCTTTCGGGTGGGAAGCCAAGACTGTTGATGAGCTTGGTTGGGACTATACTGCCATCCCTGAGCTATTGGCTGTGGCCAGTGAGACAGGCTCCATTAATGCCATGTCTGGGTCACATGCCTCCTGCAGTGAAATGGTTCAGATCCTGTATATTACAATGCTTTTCATGTGGTGTTGGGAAGAAATTCCAAAAAGAAGGTGGTATCCTGTTTTTAGAGGAAAGTGAACTGGTTAGATAAAGTTAATACACCAACAGTAAAATTGGTAATTTGCAGGGGAAATAAAATTAAGAAGTGGTTAAAAAATAAAGATATATAGTCAAGTGTTTGCAACAAAAACAAATGAATACTAAGGGAGATCAATTTAGAATGAGTCAGATGGGGCTGGGTGGTAGTTCCCAGTCGACAATGAGCACACCCAGCCAGAGAAGCAATTACTGGTGGCCCTGATATAACAGAGCCCAGAGAGCTCCATTCATCACTCCTTAACCGCCCAAGCCACTCTCCCCCACACACACTCCATCCAGCTCCAAGACACACACTATAATACGAAGAAGGAATTTTGTCTCTCTACTCCCTAGATCTACAACAATACCAAGCATGCAGCTAGTGCCTGAAAATATTTGTTGCATACAAAATAAACAAGGAAATAGGGTTTTACAAATTTTGTTAAAGGAAAAATTTAAATCAAGGTATTAAGAATGTAGAGGTCTTGCAGCCATGTACCACTAATTAAGACTGCAGATTAAGGAAGTTTTCTTCACTCTTGTTCTGTCTACTTAAACTTCAGAAGGAAGTGTCCATTT
>NW_023237260.1:0-1094 GCF_002007445.2 Ailuropoda melanoleuca | reverse complement strand
GCCTCTTTCCGGGATCGCCGCCGCCGGACCGCTTGCTCTTTGTGCTTTGGATCCTGCCCTCGAGCTTTTTTTGTCTTTGAACCTCACCTGACCAACCAGACCACCCTCCGCGATGGCACCCAAGAAGGACGTCAAGAAGGCCGAGCCCAAGGCCGCCGCACCTGCCGCCGCCGCCCCGGCCCCCGAGCCCGTCAAGCCAAAGGAGCCCGCCTTCGACCCAGCCAGCATCAAGATCGAGTTCAGCCAGGAGCAGCAGGATGACTTCAAAGAGGCCTTCCTCCTCTTCGACAGGACAGGAGACAGCAAGATCGCCTACAACCAGGCAGCGGACATCATGCGCGCCCTGGGACAGAACCCCACCAACGCCGAGGTCAACAAGATCCTGGGCAACCCCAGCAACGAGGAGATGAACGCCAAGAAGATGGCTTTCGAGGAATTCCTGCCCATGCTCCAGGCCGTCGCCAACAACAAGAACCAGGGCACCTTTGAGGACTTCGTTGAGGGTCTTCGCGTCTTCGACAAGGAGGGCAACGGCACCGTGATGGGCGCTGAGCTTCGCCACGTGCTGGCCACACTAGGTGAGAAGATGAAGGAGGAGGAAGTAGAAGCCCTGCTGGCAGGCCAGGAAGACTCCAACGGCTGCATCAACTACGAGGCTTTCGTCAAACACATCATGTCTGTTTAAACTGAATTCCCAAGAACTGGTATCGTCTCTGAAAGACCTGGCGGCATGGAGAGTCTCAAGCCAGCGGACACCACCCTCCACCCAGCAGGACAAGCACACACTGTGGACACCAAAAACCAGGACTGTACTCTATGTTCCCCCGCCTTTTTTGTACCATAGGAATTCCCCACTCTGAATCCGCAAATATTTATGACAAAGAAAACTGTAACATTTGCCGAGGCGAAGAGGACGGACAGAACTGCTCTTATCATCTCGAAGTGTTTTGTGCCTTTGGGCAGCCAGTGTACAACTTGAGAATGCTGACAATAAAACAGCTGTGGTCAGTCTGTGGCTGTACATTATTTTCTTCCATTCGTTCCTAATATCGACCAGGATGTGGCATCACGGCAGTCTTAACTTATTGTCTCGG
>NW_023237259.1:72079-87872 GCF_002007445.2 Ailuropoda melanoleuca | reverse complement strand
GGGCTGGCATGTGGCTCTGTCTCTGCCTCTGACATGTGGCAACAGCAAAGTTTAGAGAGCAAAGGAGCTCCATCTCCTGGGTTCAAGGTGTAAGCATGTGACTGGGGTGCCACGTGATGCACACATGGGTGTCACCCCTTTGGGTAGCCATGTGAAAGACAGGAGAAAAAGGAACTCCAAAGGCCTTTTCTGTCCCGGAGCTTCCTGAGATCAAACAGACAATGGTGAGCAGGGGACGTCACGTTGGAAAGAAGGGGTCCATGTTTCCTGGCAGACAGTTTGATTTGATGTGGTCCATCCCCTCCAGGGTCCCTTCCGCTCGTCAGCAGACACATGCCGTGGGCCAAGTTTCTAGGAAAGCAGCGCTTTGCACGTTGCCATGGTGTGGCCTCCCTCCTGTTCAACAGCCTCAGAGCAACTTTATCCTCCTCTTTCTCAACGTTCTTTTTACATTTTACATTTTCCAACTGCTTGAAATCTGCCAATGACCGGAAAACATAAAAGTTTAAACCAAAGTTCAAAGCAGAAAGTTTCGCCATCTACATCAAGTGCCTGTCCCCACATTTAGAGGGTGTGGGTCTGGTGCAGGAGGGAGGTTCTGGGTTGAGGGACATATTGGGGCTGCATCCCGCAGACATGCAGTACCATAGAGGAGGAGAAGGCCCATGGGCCCAGAGCCACACAGACATTCTGGGTGTTACTAGGATGGGACGGCAGCAGTGTGAGCTCAGCTGACAGCTGTGTATCCATGGATAACAGGGCCTGCTGTTCCTCTGCGTGTCCCCAGGGCGACACGATGGACCCAACCNTGACACGATGGACCTAACCAGGAGTGCCAGAAGGGGATTACTGTGTGAAACTAGAGGGATTCAGTTCAAGTCAGGATGCTGGACCCATCTCCATGGGGTTCTTTCTTTTCTTCTTCCATGCCATTTTAAAAAAATAGCCAAATCATGGAAGGAGCCGAGATGCCCTTCAACAGATGACGCCAGGGATATCCTGCATGGGTTCAATATTCTTTGATCTTTGTGATGCTAATCACGAGTTCTGAATAGATGAGGCATAAAGGAAGCAGTAGGTAGCCTCTAAAATGATCAGGACTCAGGCTTTATTTTCATAACCAAACCAGGCAAATGAATGTCGGGAGNGCATGTGAAAAGTCAGGTTAATTTAAATGGCCAGGGATATCCTGCATGGGTTCAAAATTCTTTGATGTTTGTGATGCTAATCACGAGTTCTGAATAGATGAGGCATAAAGGAAGCAGTAGGTAGCCACTAAAATGATCAGGACTCAGGCTTTATTTTCATAACCAAACCAGGCAAATGAATGTCGGGAGCTCTTTCTGTGTATGAGACTCAGCCTCCAGCTCCGTGGCAGGGACAGGGACAGGGACAGGAAGCCGCCTCCGTGCCACCCTCACCCAAGTACTTTGGCTGTGGAGCTGAACAGGCAGGTCAAGCACAAGCTTGGTTTCTAACTGTGCTTGCTTCCCTCGAGCTTGGACAGCGAGTGTCCTGAGCCACCAGGGATTGGGGACCCCAGAGCCACAGTGCCAGACTCACCCTGACACCCTGCTGCCACCCAGGCCTCTTGGGTGCGCTGATCATTCAGGGCAGGAGAACAGCAGGGCCACCCAGCAGGGCCCTAAAAGACCCCAGCTAACTTTGAAGGCCCCCGCACCAAAACCCTTGGGCCCACNCAGGATCTGCCTCCCCCGTGCCCTCACCTCCACCCGCCACTCCGCTCCCCACACAGCTGGCAGATGGGCCTGCCTTCCTTCTGGGGGCTAACCAAAACCCTAGGTCAGGCGCCAAGGTGCCCCTCCCAAGGGGCCTGATGCCACAACTCCTGGGATTAGGGACCCCTAAGCCACAATACCAGAATCAGACTGAAGCCCTGCTGCCATGCAGGCCCTTCGTAGCGCCATCAATCTTTCAGTGCGGGAGAACGGGCAAGGTCCTCCGAGCCCCCAGGGACCTTTGAAGGCCCCCTGAGCCAAAACCCGTGGGCNATGGGCCCATGCTCCCCCTCTCCAGTGCCCTCACCTCAGTCCGCCCATTCGCTCACCACACAGTGATCAGATCAGGCCTGCCGGCTCCCTGGGGGCTAATACTAACACTAGGTCGGCCCCACGGGGCCCTTCCCAAAGGGTCTGGAAACTCAACGGAGGGGATAGAGGACACCCGAGCCCAGGCATCAGACTCACCCTGCCCCCAGGCCACCACCCGGGCCCATCCAGGAGCCACAGATCATTCAGGGCAGGAAAAAGGGCAGAGCCCTCCTAGCCCCCAGCTACCTTTGGAGGCCCCACGCTACAAAACCCTTGGGCCCATGCTACCCTCACCAGCGCCCTCAACTGGGCATGCCCCTCCGCTCGCCCCACAGCCTGCGGCTCAGGCCTGCTGGCCTCTGGGAGCTAACCCTACCCTGGTCAGCCCCCGAGGGGCCCTTCCCAAGGGGCCTGGCGCCACAACCCTGGGGATGGGGGACCCCCGAGCCCCAGCGCCAGACTCACCCTACTGCCAGGCCGCCACCCGGGCCCATCCGGGCACCGCCAATCATTCAGAGCGGGAGAACAGGAAGGCCCTCCGAGCCCCCAGCGAACTTGAAGGACCCTGCACCAAAACCCTTGGGCCCATGCTCCACCTCCCCAGCCCCCTCACCTTGGCCCGCCTATCCCTTTGATGCACATCCCTGGGTTCTAACCAGCAAGGCTCCTGGGGGCTAACCCAAACCCTAGGTCGGCCTAGGGGGGGCTCTTGCCAGGGCACTTGGCGTCGCAATGCTGGGGATTGGGGACCCGAGCCTCAGCGCCAGACTCACTCTGCCTGCCACCAGATGCCACCCTAGCCCATCTGGGCACCACTGATCATTCAGGGCAGGAGAATGGGCAGGGTCCTCCGAGCCACCAGCGACTTTCGAAGGCCCAGGTGGCAAAACACTTGGGCCCACGCTCCCACTCCCCAGCGCCCTCACCTCGGCCAGCTCCTCAGCTCGCCGCACAGCCCTTGGCACCAGACTGCTGGCCTCATGGGGGCTATACCTAACCTTGGTAGGCAGCCGAGGGGCCCTTCCCAAGGGGCCAGGTGCCACAATACTGAGGATTGAGGAACCCCAAGCCCCAGTGCCAGACTCACCCTACCACCAGGCCACCACCCGGACTCATCGGGGTGACGCAGATCATTCAGGGCTGGAGAATGGGCAGGGCCCTCCCAGCCCCTGGTGAAAACCCTTGGGCCCATGCTCCCCTCACCGGCGCCCTCAACTGGGCATGCCCCTCTGCTCGCCCCACAGCCCAAGGCTTAGGCCTGCCAGACTCCTGGGGGCTAACCCTAACACAAGGTCGGCCCTCAATGGGCCCATCCCAAGGGCCCTGGAGCCACAATGCTGGGGATTGGGGACCCCCGGGCCCCAGCGCCAGACTCACCCTGCCGCCAGACCACCACCCGGGCCCATCCGGGCACTGCCAATCATTCAGGGCGGGAGAACAGGAAGGGCCCTCCGAGCCCCCAGCGACCTTCCAAGGACGCTCCCATCGACGCTCCACCTCCCCAGCGCCCTGACCTCCGCCCCTCTATCGCTTCCATGCACATCCCTGTGTTCAAACCAGCAGGCCTCCTGGGGGCTAGCCCTAAGCTTAGGTTGGCCTCGGAGGGGCCCTTCCCAGGGCGCTTGGCGTCCCAACGCTGGGGATTGGGGACCGGAGCCCCAGCGCCAGACTCACTCTGCCTGCCGCCAGCCACCACCCTAGCCCATCTGGGCGCTGCTGATCATTCAGGGCAGGAGAATGGGCAGGGTCCTCCGAGCCACCAGCGATGTTCGAAGACATAGGCAGCAAAACACTTGGGCCCACGCTCCTACTCCCCAGCGCCCTCACCTCAGTGAGCTCCTCAGCTAGCCTCACAGCCATCCCTTCCAACCTGCTGGCCTCCTGGGGGCTAACAATAACCCTAAGTCAGCCCCCAAGGAGCTTTCCCAAAGGGCCTGGCACTGCAACACTGGGGATTGGAGACTCTTGAGCCCCAGCAGTAGACTCACCCTGTGGTCAGGACTCCACCCGGGCCCATCGAGGCGCCGGTGATCATTCAGGGTGAGAGAACAGGAAGGGCCCTCCGAGCCCACAGCGACTTTTGAAGGCCCCCTGCNTCCGAGCCCACAGTGACTTTTGAAGGCCCCCTGCGCCAAAACCCTTGGCCCAGGGGTCCCCTCCATGCGCCCTCAACTCCGACCGCCCCTCCACTTGCCGCACAGCCATAGGCTGGGGCCTGCCGGCCTCCTGGGGGCTAAACCTAACCCTAGGTCTGCCCCCGAGGGGCCCTTCCCAAAGGGCCTGGCGCCGAAACACAGGGGATAGGGAACCCCCGAGCCCCAGTGCCAGATTCACCCTGCCGCCAGGCCACCACCCGGGCCCATAGAAGCACCTAAGCTCATTCAGGGCGGGAGAACGGGCAGGGCTCTCCGAGCCCCCAGAGACCTTCGAAGGTCCCCAGCGCCAAAACCCTTGGGCCCACGCTCCCCCTCCCCAAGGCCCTCACCTTGGCTTNAGGGCCCTTAGAAGCACCTAAGCTCATTCAGGGCGGGAGAACGGGCAGGGCTCTCCGAGCCCCCAGAGACCTTCGAAGGTCCCCAGCGCCAAAACCCTTGGGCCCACGCTCCCCCTCCCCAAGGCCCTCACCTTGGCTTGCCCCTCCGCTCGCCCCACATCCTTCAGCTCTGGCCTGCCAGCCCCCTGGGGGCAAACCCTTACCTAGGTCAACACTGAGGGGTCCTTCCCTAGGGTCCTGGTGCTGCAACACTGGGGATAGTGGATCCCTGAGCCCTTCTGCCAGACTCACCCTGCTGCCAGGCTGCCACCCGGGCCATCGGGGTGCCACTGCTCATTCAGGAGCAGGAGAACGGTCAGGGACCTCCGAGCCCACGGCGACCTTCTAAGGCCCACCGCACCAAAACCTTTCTGCCCACGCTCCCCCTCCCCAGCGTCCTTACCTCAGCCCACCCCTCCACTGCCCAAAGAGCCCTTGCCTTGGGCCTGCCGGCCTCCTGGGTGCTAACCATAACCCTAGGTCGGCCCCCTAGAGGCTCTTCCCAAGGTCCCTGGGGCCACAATGCTGGGGATTAGGGACCACTGAGCCCCAGCACCACAATCACCCTCTCTCCAGACCACCACCCGGGCCAACAGGGCGCCACCAATCATTCAGTGATGGAGAATGTTCAGGGCCCTCCGAGCCCATGGGGATTTTCAAAGGCCCTCTGGGCCAAAACCCTTGGGCCCGCACTCCCCCTCCCCAGCGCCCTCACCTCAGGCAGACCCTCCATTCCCTGGACAGCTCCTGGGTGCTAACCCTAACCATAGGTCGGGCCTCGAGGGGTGCTTCCCATGGGGCCTGGCACTGCAACGCTGGGGATTGGGGACCCCCGAGCCCAGGCACCAGACTCACCCTGCCCCCAGGCCGCTACCTGGGCCCATCAGGGCGGCTCCACTCATTCAGGGCAGGAGAAATTGCAGGGCCCTCCGAGCCCATGGTGAACTTCCAAGGCCCCCTGCGCCAAAACTCTTAGGCCCACGCTTCCCCTCCCCAGCGCCCTCACCTGGGCCTGCCCCTCCGCTGGCTGCACAGCCCTCAGCTCTGGCCTGTGGGCCTCCTGGGGGCTAACCCTAACTCTAGGTCGGCCCCCAAGGTGACCTTCCCAAGGGGCCTGGTGCCACAATGCTGGGGATTGAGGACCCCCAAGCACCAGCGCCAGACTCACCCTGCTGCAAAGCCGCCACCCAGGTCCATTGGGGCACCGCCGCTCATTCAGTCAGGAGAAAGTCCTGGGCCCTCCAAGTACCCTGCGACTATTAAAGGCCCCCCGTGCCAAAACACTGGGGCCAAGCTCCCCCTGCCCAGCGCCCTTACCTCAACCCGCCCCTCCGCTGCCCAAAAAGCCCTTGCCTTGGGCCTGCTGGCCTTCTGGGGGCTAACCCTAACCCTAGGTTGGCCCCCTAGAGGCTCTTCCCAAGGTCCCTGGGGCCATAATGCTGGGGATTAGGGACCAGGAGCCCCAGCGCCAGACTCACCCTCTCTCCAGACTGCCACCCGGGCCAACGGGGCGCCGCTGATCATTCAGTGATGGAGAACGTTCAGGGCCCTCTGGGCCAAAACCCTTGGGCCCACGCTCACCCTACCCAGCCCCCTAACCTTGTCCCACCCCTCTGCTCGCCCACAGCCATCGGCTGGGGCCTTCTCAAGGGTCCTGGCCTCGGAACACTGGGGATTTGCTACCCCGAGCCCCAGTGCCAGACTCACCCTACTGCCAGCCCACCACCCGGGCACATCGGGGCACCACCGATCATTCAGGGTGTGAGAATGGGCAGGGCACACCGAGCCTGGGGTGACATTCAAAGGTCCCATGCGATAAATCCCCTGGGCCCAAGTTCCCCCACCCAGTGCCTTCACCTCGGGCCCGCCGCACCACTCGCTGCTCAGCCCTTGGCTTGGGCCTGCCTAACCCTATGTCAGCCCCGAGGGGCCCTTCCCAAGGGGCCTTGCGCCGCAATGCTGAGGATGGGGATGCCCAAGCTCCAGCGCCAGATTCACCCTGCAGCCAGGCTGCCACGTGAGCCGATTGGGGCACCGCCACTCATTCAGGGCGGGAGAAGGGGCAGAGCCCTCCAACCCCCCCCGGCGAAATTCGAAGGCCCCCTGCACCAAAACCCTTGGGCCCATGCTCCCCCTTCCCAGCGCTCTCACCTCGGCCTGCTCTTCCGCTCTCCTAGCCTTCAGCTCGGGCCTGCCTACCTCCTGGGCGCTAACCCTAAACTAGGTCGGCCCCAATGGACCTATACAAATGGGCCTGTCACCTCAACACTGGGGATTGGGGGCCCCTGATTCCCAGGGCCAGACTCACACTGCCGCCAAGCCACCACCAGGGCCCATGGGTCACCGCCACTCATTCAGGTCGTGAGAAAGGGCAGGGCCCTCCTAGCCCATGGCGACCTTCCAAGGCCCCCCCCCGAGACAAAACCCTTGGGCCCACACTCCCCCTCCCCAGCGCCCTCACCTTGGCCCACCCCTCCATTCACTGCACAGCCATCAGCTCGTTCCTGCCTGCCTCCTGGGGGCTAACCCTAACCCTAACCCTAGGTCTTCCCTGGAGGGGCCCTTCCCAAGGGGCTGGCGCTGATATTCTGGGCCTTGGGGACCCCCAAGCCCCAGTGCCAGACTCACCCTGCTGAAATGTCACCACCCAGGCCCATCGGAGTGCCGCGGCTCATTCAGGGTGGGAGAACAGGCTGTGCCCTCCCATTCAGGGCGGGAGAACGGGCTGTGCCCTCTGAGTACCTGGCGACTTTCAAAGGCCCCATGCGCCAAAACCCTAGGGCCCACGCTCCCCCTTCTGAGCACCCACACTTTGGCCTGCCCTCCACTCACCGCACAGCCTTGGCTTGGGCCTGCCGTCCTCCTGGGGGCTACACTAACACTAGGTCGGCACCCGAGGGGCCCTTCCCAAGGGGCCTGGAGCCGCAACGCTGGGGATTGGGGACGACAGAGCACCAGCGCCAGACTCACCCTGCCGCGAGGCCGCCACCCGGGCCTATGGGGGCGCCACGGACCATTCAGGGGAGGAGAACGGGCAGGGCCCTCCGAGATCCCGGTGACAATCAAAGGCCCCCTGCACCATAACCCTTGGGCCCATGCTCCCCCTACCCAGTGCCCTCACCTGGGCCTGCGCCTCTGCTCCCCACACAGCCATGGGCTCGGGCCTGCCCACCTGCTGGAGGCTAACCCTAACCCTAGGTCGGCAACCCAGAGGCCCATCCCAAGGGGCCTGGCGCCAAAATGCTGGGGATTGTGGACCACTGAGCCCCAGCACCAGACTCACCCTCTCTCAAGTCTGCTACACGGGCCAAAGGGGCGCCGCCAATCATTCAGGGTGGGAGAACGGTCAGGGCCCTCTGAGCCTCCAGCATCTTCCAAGGCCAGCCAAGCCAAAACCCTTGTGCCCATGCTCCCCCTCTCCAGCACCTTCACCTGGACCGGCCCCTCCACTCTCCACACAACCATCCCATCCAGTAGGCTGGACTCCTGTGGGCTAAACCTAACAATAGTTCGCCCCTGAGGGGCCCTTCCCAAGGGGTCTGGCGCCTCAATGCTGGGGATTGGGGACCCTGGAGCCCCGGCCTGCCACCATCCCGTGACCTGGGCCCATCGGGGCACTGCTGATCATTCAGGGCAGGAGAACAGGCAGGGCCCTCCAAGACCCCAACGAACTTCAAAGACCCCCCACGCCAAAACCCTTGGGCCCACGCTCCCCCTCGCCAGGGCCCTCACCTTGGCCCACCCCTCGGCTTGCCACACAGCCTTCAGATTCAATCTGCCAGCCTCTTGGGGGCTAACCCTAAAATTAGGTCGGCCCACAAGTGGCCCTACCGAAGGGGCCTGGCCTCAGAGCACTGGGGATTTGTTACCCCCCAGGCCCGAGCGCCAGACTCACCCTAGCCCGCCCACCACCTGGGCACATCCCAGGGCCGCCGATCATTCAGGGTGGAAGAATGGGCAGGGCTCTCCAAGCCCGGGGCGACATTCAAAGGTCCTGCATGATAAATCCCTTGGACCCAAGCTCGCCCTCCTCAGCACCCTCACCTAGGCCCGCTCCTCCTTCGCTGCTCAGCCCTTGGCTCTGGCCTGCCGGCCTCCTGAGGGCTAACCCTAACCCTAGGTTGGCCCCTGAGGGGCCCGTCCCAAGGGGCCTCGTGCTGCAATGCTGGGGATTGGGGAACACCAAGCCCCAGTGCCAGACTCACCCTCTCTCCAGGCCACCCCCAGGGCCAACAGGGTGCGCCCAATCATTCAGGGCGGGAGAAGGGGCAGGGCCCTCTGAGCACCCAGCATCTTCCAAGATCCGCTGTGCCAAAACCCACGCTTCCCCTCCCCAGCGCCTTCACCTCGTCCTGCCCCTCCGCTCGCCACACAGCCCTCTGATCCGGTAGGCCAGCCTCCTGGGGGTTAACCCTAACAATAGTTAGGCCCCTGAGGGTCCCTTCCCAAGGGGCCTGGTGCTGCAACGCTGGGGATTGGAGAACCCCGAGCCACAGTGCCAGGATGACAGTGCCAGCAGGCCGCCAACCGGGCCCATTATTGCGCACTGCTCATTCTGCACTGGAGAACCAGCAGGGCCCTCCCAGCCCCCGGGGAACTTCCAAGGCCCCCATCCCAAAACCCTTGGACCCATGCTCCCCCTCCCCAGCTCCCTCACCTGGGCCCACCAATCCACTCACCCCACAGCCATGCGCTCTGGCCAGCCAGCCTCCTGAGGGCTAACCCTAACCCTAGGTCAGCCCCCGAGGGGCCCTTCCCAAGGGGCTTGGAGCCACAACGCTGGGGATTGGGGACCCCCGAGCCCCAGTGCCAGACTCACCCTGCGGCCAGGCTGCCACCCGAGCCCATTGGGGCGCCACCACTCATTCAGGGTGGGAGAACAGGCAGAGCCCTCTGAGCCCCCGGCGAATTTTGAAGGCCCCCTGCACCAAAACCTTTGGGCCCACGCTCCCCCTCCCCAGCGCCCTCACCTTGGACCGCCCCTCCACTTGCCGCACAGCCATGCACTTGGGCCTGTCCTCCTCCTGGGGGCTATCCCTAACGCTAGGTCGGCCCCCGAGGGGCCCCTCAAAAGGGACCTGGTGCCACAAAGCTGGGGATAGGGGAGCCCCAGTGCCAGACTCACCCTGCCACCAGGCCACCACACGGGCCCATCGGGGCGCCGCTGCTCATTCATGGCAGGAGTATGGGCAGGGCCCTCTGAGGCCCAGGCAACCTTCCAAGGCCCCCCGCGCCAAAACACTGGGGCCAAGCTCCTCCTCCCCAGTGCCCTTACCTCAGCCCGCCCCTCCACTGCCCAAAAAGCCCTTGCCTTGAGCCTGCCGGCCTCCTGGGGGCTAAGCCTTACCCTAGGTCAGCCCCACGAGGGGCCCTTCCCAAAGGGCTGGTGCCACAACACTGGGGTTTGGGGACCCCCAAGCCCCAGCGCTAGACTCACTGTGCCATCAGGCCACCACCGAGTCCCATCAAGGCGCCGCCGATCATTCTGGACGGGAGAACGCCCAGGGCCCTCTGAGCCCCGGGCCACATTCGAAGGCCCCTGCGCCAAAACCTTAGGTCCACACTCCCCCCAGTCAGCAGACTCACCTCGGCATGCCCCTCCGCTCGCCGCACAGCCATCGGATTGGGTCAGACGACCTCTTGGGGGCTAACCCTAACCTTAGGTCGGCCCCCGAGTGGCCCTTCCCAAGGGGCCTGGCCTCCCAATGCTGGGGATTTGCTACCCCTGAGCCCCAGCACCACACTCACCCTACCGCCAGCCCTTAACCCAGGCACATTGAGGCGCCACTGATCATTCAGGGCCGGAGTACGGGCAGGGCCCTCCGAGCCCACGGGGACATTAGAAGTTCCCGTGCACCAAAACCCTTGGGCCCACGCTCACACTCCCCAGCGCCCTCAGCTCGGCTCACCCCTTGCTCACCGCAAAACTGTCCACTCGGGCCTGCCAGCCTCCTGGGGGCTAACCCTAACCCTATGTTGGCCCACGAGGGGCCCGTTCCAAGGGGCCTGGCACCGCAACGCTGTGAATTGGGGACCACTGATCCCCAGTGCCAGGCTTACCCTCTCTCCAGTCTGCCACCTGGGCCATCGGGGCACCGCCAATCATTCAGGGCGGGAGAACAGGAAGGGCCCTCTGAGCTAAAAGCATCTTCCAAGGCCGGCTCTGTCAAAACCCTTGGGCCCACAAGCCTCCTCCCCAGTGCCTTCACCTTGACCTGCCCCTCCGTTCCCCACACAGCCGTCGGATCTAGTAGGCCAGCCACCTGGGGGCTAACCCTAACAATAGTTTGGCTCCTGAGGGGGCCTTCCCAAGGGGCCTGGTGCCACAACACTGGGGATTGGTGAACCCCGAGCCCCGGCGTCAGAGTCACCCTGCCGCCAGGCTGCGACGTGGGCACATCGGGCGCTGCCGATCATTCAGGGCAGAACGGGCAGGGCCGTTCGTCAAAGGCCCCCCGAACCAAAACCCTTGGGCCCACGCTCCCCCCCCCAGCGCCCTCACCTTGGCCCACCCCTACGATGCCACTACGTTGCCATCAGATTCAGTCAGCCAGCCTCGACTGGCTAACATTAAAATTAGGTCAGCACCCGAGTGGCCCTTCCCAAGGGGCCTGGCCTCGGAGCACTGGGGATTTTCGACCCCCGAGCCCCTGCGCCAGACTCACTCTACCACCACCCCGCCACCAGGGCACATCGGGGCACCGCCAAACATTCAGGGCGGGAGAACGGGCAGGGCCCTCCGAGCCCAGAGCAACATTCGAAAGTCCCATGCGATAAATCCCTTGGGCCCACGCTCCCCCTCCCCAGAGCCCTCACCTCAGCCCGCCCCTCCGCTCGCCGCTCATCCCTTGGCTAGGGCCTGCCGGCCTCCTGGGTGCTAACCCTAACCCTAGGTCAGCCCCCAAGATGTCCTTCCTAAGGTCCCTAGGGTCACAACGCTGGGGATTAGGGACCGCCTAGCCCCAGCGCCTGATGCACCCTCTCTCCGGGCCGCCATTTGGGCCAACGGGGTGCCACATATCATTCAGGGCTGGAGAACTGTCAGGGCCCTCTGAGCCCCCGGCGATTTTTGAAGGCCTGCCGCGCCAAAACCCTTGGGCCCACGCACCCCCTCCCCAGGGTCCTCACCTTGTCCTGCCCCTCTGCTTGCCCCACAGCCATAGGCTGGGGCTTGCCAGGCTCCTGAAGGCTAACCCTAACCCTAGGTCGGCCACAGAAAGGCCCTTCCCAAGGGGCCTGGCTCCGCAACACTGGATACTGGGGACGCCCGAGTCCCAGTGCCAGACTCACACTGCCACCAGGCCACCCCCCGGGCCCAAGGGGCGCCGTCACTCATTCAGGTCGGGAGAACCGGCAGGGCCCTCAGAGCCCCAAGCGACCTTCGAAAGCCCCCCATGCCAAAACTCTTGGGCCCATGCTCCCCCTCCCCTGTGCCCTCACCTTGGCCCGCCAATCTGCTTGCCGCACAGCCATGGGCTCCAGCCAGCCAGCCTCCTGGGGCCTAACCCTAACCCTAGGTTGGCCCCCAAGTGGCCCTTCCCAAGGGGCCTGGCACCGCAGTGTTGGGGATTGAGGACCCCTGAGCCCCAGTGCCAGACTCACGCTGCCACCAGGTCAACACCCGGGCCCATTGGTGCACTGCCACTCATTCAGGGCGGGAGAACCGGCAGGGCCCTCCAAGCCCCTAGCGACCTTCGAAGGCCCCCCATGCCAAAACCGTTGGTCCCATGCTTCCCTTCCCCAGCGCTCTCACCTCGGCCCGCGAATCCACTCGCACCACAGCCATGGGCTGGACCTTTCAGCCTCCTGGGGGCTAAACCCTAAACCTAAGTCAGCCCCCAAAGGGCCCTTCCAAAGGGGCCTGGTGCTGCAATGCTGGGGATTGGGGACCAATGAGCCCCAGCCTCAGAATCACACTCCCACCAGGCCACCTCCTGGGCCCACCGAGGCATCACCGATCATTCAGGGTGGGAGAATGGGCAGGGCCCTGCGAGCCACCAGCAGCCTCGAAGGCCCCCCGTGCCAAAACCCTTGGGCCCACGCTCCCCTTCCCCAACACCCTCATCTTGGCCCTTCCCTCTGCTCGCTAGACAGCCGTCAGTTCGGTCCTGCCAGCCTCCTGGGGCTAATCCTAATCTTAGGTTGGCCCCCGAAGGGCCTTCCCAAGGGGCCTGGCTCCACAACTCTGGGTATTGTGGACCCCGAGCACCAGCGCCAGACTCACAACCGCCAGGCCACCACCCGGGCCCATCGGGGCGCCACTGCTCATTCAGGGCGGGAGAACGGGCAGGGTCCTCCGAGCCCCCGGTGACCTTCAAAGTCCCCCTGTGCCAAAACCCTTGGGCCCACAATCCCCCTCCCCAATGCCCTCACCTAGGCCTTCCCCTCCACTCTTCGCACATCCGTTGGCTCAGGCCTACCATCCTGGGAGCTAATCCTAACCCTAGGTCGGCCCCCGAGTGGCCATTCCCAAGGGGCCTGACACCGCAACGCTGGGGATTGGGGACCCTCGAACCCCAGCACCAGACTCAAACTTCCGCCAGGCCGCCACACGTACCATAAAGGAGGAAAATCAGAAACAGGACTGGTAGGAAAGAGCAAAAATCACACGTGGGGATTGTCCTGAAACACACTGGTCACATAACTAGTGTAAGGAAGTGTAGGGAACTGACATGGACACAGAATCAAGAGGTACATTTTGGGAAATGCTGTCTGAAATCGTTAACATGCTGGTAGCAGCTAACGAAGGCTCTGAGCATACCCTAAAATACCTATCCTCACAAGGGTTTGCGACATGGTCTCCTAGGACTGAAACTCTTCAAGACCTCAAAGTTTACCGGACAGACTGCCAGGATAAGAGATTCCCGAGGTTCTGAGAGCAGATACCAAATACTATAAAGGCTCACCTGGGTTCTCTCAGAAGACCCGAGATAAGACGGCACTGACCCAAGCATTGATGGCACAGGCCGAGCCACTTCCGGATCGGCGGTCACATGACCCCGCCCCGGGGGGGCATGAGACCCTCTCCCGATGCCCACGTGACCTGCCTGGGACGTCCCAGATTCTCCCAGTCAGGCTCATTAAGCCCCGAGGGAGGATGGTGCCTCCCAGGGCCAAGATGGCACCTGCCGTGACCCAAGATGGCGCCGGCCGACCACTTCCCTTTCGGGGGTTATGTGACTCTGCCCTGGGAGGCACACGACCCTCTCCTGATGCCCACGTGACCCGTCCTGGACGCCCCAGATGCTCCCAATAGGCTCATTAAGCCCCAAGGAAGGATGGCGCCGCACCGAGACAAGATGGCACCCGTGTAATCCAAGATGGCGCAGGCTGAGCCACTTCCGGTTTGGTGGTCACGTGACCCTCCTGCGTGGGGCACATGACTCTCCCCCACTGCCCACGTGACCCACCCTGGATGCCCCAGGTGCTCTGAATGAGGCTCATTAAGCTGCGAGCCAGGATGGCACTGCCCCAAGCCAAGATGGTGCCCACCACGATCCAAGAAGGCACCGGCCGTGCACTTCTGGTTTGGCGGTCACGTGACCCTGCCCTGGGTGGCACGTGACTCTCCCCTGCTGCACACATGACCCGCCCTGCAGCCCCAGGTGCTCTCAATGAGGCTCATTAAGCCCCAGCAGGGATGGTGCCACCCGGAGGCAAGATGGCACCTGCCACTATACAAGACGGCAAAGGCCAAGCCACTTGTGGTTTGGCGGTAAGGTGACCCCACCCCTGGGGGCAAGTGACCCTCCCCAGCCACACACGTGACCCACCCGGGCCGCCCCAGTTTCTCCCAATGAGGCTCATTAAGCCCTGAGCCAAGATGGCACCGCTCTGAGGCAAGATGGCACCGGCCTAATCCAAGATGGTGCCGGCCAAGTCACTTATGGTTCAGCGGTCATGTGACCCTGCTTCGGGGGGCACGTGACCCTTCCCCGCTGCCCAAGTGAAAAGCCCGGTCTGCCCAAGTTTCTCCCGATGAGGCTCAAAAAGGCCCGAGCTGGGATGGGACTGCCCCAAGCCAAGATGGCGTCCACCATGATCCAAGAATGTGCTGGCCGGTCCACTTCCAGTTCAGCGGTAAGGTGACCCCGCCCCGGGGTTTAGTGACCCTCAACCACCACCCACGTTACCCACCCGGGCCACCCCAGGTGCTCTGAATCAGACTCATTAAGCCCCGAGCCGGGATAGCACCGCCCTGAGCTAAGATGGTGACCGCCAGGATCCAAATGGCACTGGCCGAGCCACTTCCAGTTCGGTGGTCACATGACCCCGCCCGGGGGGCACGTGACCCTCCCCTGCTGCCCACGTGACCTCCCGGGCCGCCCCTGGTGCTCCCAATGAGGCCCATTAATCCCCAGGCTGGGATGGGGCTGCTCCAAGCCAAGATGGCACCTGCCGTGATCCAAGATGGCCTGGCTGAGCTGCTTGTGTTTCGGCGGTCAGGTGACCTCGCCCCGGGGGGCACGTGACCCTCCCTTGCCTCCCATGTGACCCTCCTGGGTCGCCCCAGGTGCTCCCAATGAGGCTCATTATGCCCCGAGCCGGGATGGGGCTGCCCTGACCCAAGATGGCACCCCCCGTTATCCAAATGGCACCAGCCCAGCCACTTCCGGTTCATTGGTCACATGACCCTAACCCGGGGGGCACATGACCCTACCGCGCCACTCACGTTGACCACCCGGGTTGCCACAGGTGTTCGCAGTGAGGCTCATTAAGCCCCCAGGAGAGATGGCGCTGCACCAAGCCAAGATGGAGCCCGCCGCGATCCAAGATGGCGCCGGCCGAGGCAGTTCCAGTTCGTTGGTCACGTGAATCCACCCCTGGGAGCAGGTGACCCTTCCCCACCACCCATATGACACTCCTGTGTTGCCCCAGGTGCTCCCAATCAGGCTCATTAAGCCCCGAGCTCAGATGGTGCTGCCCCGAGGCAAGATGGTGCCCGCTGCGATCCAAATGCCGCCGGCCGAGCCACTTCCTGTTTAGCGGTCACATGACTCCACCCCGGGGGGGGGGGCACGTGACCCTCCCTGCCGCCCATGTGACCCACCCGGGCTGCCCAAATGTGCTCCCAATGAGGCTCATTAAGCCCTGAGCCAGGATGGTGCAGCCCCGAGCCAAAATGGAGCACGCCGCAATCCAAGACGGCGCTGGCCGAGCCACTTCCGGTTCGTCGGTCATGTGAACCCGTCACTGGTTGCAGGTGACA